>NC_057798.1:628230882-628400192 GCF_018294505.1 Triticum aestivum
GTGAGTGTCCCCAGACCAACCCCAACCAGTCTGCTAAAGCTGTTGGCCGTGGCAAGCCGACAGGGAAAGTGTTCCACGCCAAGCCGGTCACCGCCTCACGTGGCCATGTCAACTGTATCTCTGCCGAAGAAGCTCAAGAGGATCCCAACGTCGTTCTCGGTACGCTTCTTGTTAATTGCCACCCGGCATCTGTTCTTTTCGATACAGGAGCCTCTCATTCTTTTATATCCGAAAATTATGCTCGTTTGCATAACGTCGCATTCGGTGATATGCCAACCTCTATGGTAATTCAAACTCCGGGATCCAAATGGCAAACTTCTAGAGTAAGCCATGGAAATGAAATCCAAGTCGACAGACTTGTTTTCCTCGCATCTTTGATAGCCCTTAAATCTTCAGATATTAATATCATTCTGGGTATGGACTGGATGTCGGCTCATCATGCCCAAATTGATTGCTTCTCTAGGACTGTTCAACTCACCCATCCTTCGGGGAAGATAGTCAATGTCTTGACCCAAATAGCCAAGCGACAATTATATTCTCTTAACGCTAGCCCTTTGCCAGACCTTGAGGACATTCCGATAGTCCGTGACTTCCCGGATGTCTTCCCAGAGGAATTGCCAGGTGTTCCACCTGACAGGGATGTTGAGTTCGTAATAGACCTCATTCCAGGAACCGTTCCGATTGCTAGAAGACCTTATAAGATGGCACCCCTAGAACTAGCCGAGCTTAAGAAACAACTCGATGAGTCCTTGAAAAAGGGTTTCATCCGCCCTAGTTCATCTCCGTGGGCTTGCCCCGTCCTATTCGTCAAGAAGAAGGATGGTACGGACCGGATGGTTGTAGATTACCGACCTGTCAATTTGGTCACAATCAAGAACAAATATCCACTTCCCAGGATCAACGGCCTGTAGGATCAGCTCGCTGGATCCTCAGTCTTCTCCAAGATGGATTTGAGGTTGGGCTACCATCAAATCAAAATCAGAAACGGGGACATTCCTAAAACGGCCTTTGTTACTCGTTATGGCCAATACTAGTACACCGTCATGTCCTTCGGCTTAACCAACGCTCCAGCCACCTTCTCTCGGTTAATGAACTCAATCTTCATGGAGTATTTGGATAAATTCGTCGTGGTTTACCTCGATGATATACTCATCTACTCCAAGAACGAGGAAGAACATGCCGAACATCTAAGGCTAGTGTTGAAGAAACTTCGAGAGCATCGCCTTTATGCCAAATTTTCTAAATGTGAATTCTGGTTGTCAGAAGTGACCTATCTGGGTCATGTAATAACTGGTAAAGGTATTGCTGTTAACCCTAAGCGAGTTCAAGCCGTCCTTAATTGGACTCCACCTGAGTCGGTCAAGCAAGTTCGGAGTTTTCTGGGCTTAGCGAGCTATTGTCGTCGCTTTGTCGAGAACTTCTCCAAGGTTGCTAAACCTCTAACCGAACTCCTCAAGAAAGATAAGAAGTTCGAGTGGACTCCACAATGTGAGCACAGCTTTCAGGAACTGAAAAGACGCCTGACCTCTGCTCCCGTACTGGTACCGCCAGACTTCTCCAAGGACTTTGTTATCTACTGCGACGCCTCGCGACAAGGACTAGGTTGCATTCTCATGCAAGATCGACACGTAATTGCTTACGTTTCACGGCAATTACACCCACATGAGGAGAATTATCCTACTCATGATCTAGAGCTTGCAGCCGTAGTCTATGCACTTAAGACCTGGCGACATTACCTCCTCGGTAATCGTTGTGAAATATTCACTGATCACCAAAGTCTGAAGTACATCTTCACCCAACCGGATCTGAATCTCAGGCAAAGACGTTGTGTTGAGTTGATCACAGACTTCGACTTAGGAATAACCTACACCCCAGGGAAAGCCAACGTCATGGCTGATGCGCTAAGTCGTAAATCTTATTGTAACAACCTGATGTTACAACAAAGTCAACCACTTCTCCATGAGGAATTTCGGAAGCTTAACCTTCACATTGTACCTCAAGGTTTTCTTTCCACCTTGGTAGCAAAACCTACTCTTACGGATCAAATCATCGCTGCCCAAAAGCGAGATAAGGGAATATCTAAAATCAAAGAGAACATTGCTAGCGGAGGTGCTAGTTGTTTCTCCACAAATGATCATGGTGTTGTGTACTTTGAGAACCGTCTAGTGGTTCCCAAGAACCAGCATCTACGGCAGTTGATCCTTAAGGAGGCTCATGAATCTCCTCTCACCATTCATCCCGGTAGTACTAAGATGTATCAGGACCTACGCCAGAGGTTCTGGTGGACTAGGATGAAGAGAGAAATTGCTCAGTATATTGCTAATTGCGACGTCTGTCATCTGTAAAAGCAGAGCATCAACGGCCTGCTGGCACCCTTCAACCCTTAGCTATTCCTGAATGGAAATGGGATAAAATTGGTATGGATTTCATTACCGGTTTTCCCAGGACCAAGAGAGGGAATAATGCTATTTTCGTCATGGTCGATCGTCTTTCCAAAGTAGCCCATTTCTTACCTGTTCGTGAGAGTATAACCGCTAGCCAGCTGGCAGACTTATACATCTCCCGAATAGTGTCCCTCCATGGTGTTCCTTTGGAAATTAACTCGGATCGAGGAAGTCTTTTCACCTCTCGATTTTGGGAAAGTTTCCAAAATGCTATGGGAACCCGTCTCTCCTTTAGCACCGCTTTCCACCCTCAGTTGAGTGGTCAAGTGGAACGCGTCAACCAGATTCTAGAAGACATGCTTCGAGCCTCTGTTATCTCATTCGGAATGGACTGGGAGAAGTACCTTCCATTTGCCGAATTCGCTTACAACAACAGCTATCAATCTAGCTTGGGTAAAGCCCCTTTTGAAGTTCTCTATGGACGACGGTGTCGAACACCCCTTAACTGGTCAGAGACCGGGGAAAGACAATTCTTTGGCCTGGATATGATTCAGGAAGCAGAAGAACAAGTTTGTATCGTTCGTGAAAAGTTGAAAACAGCCCAATCTCGTCAAAAGAGTCAATATGACCGAAAACATAAGGCTATGACTTTCAAGGTTGACGAGAAGGCTTATCTTCGGGTCAACCCTCTGAAGGGAACCCATTGTTTCGGTATCAAAGGCAAATTGGCTCCTCGTAACATTGGACCTTTTCGCATTCTCGCCAAATGAGGAGAAGTTGCCTACCAGTTGGAACTACCTCCGCACCTCTCCAGAGTCCACGATGTCTTCCACGTTTCTCAACTCAGGCGTTGCTTCTCGGATCCTATCCGTGGAGTGGACCACGAAACGCTTGATCTCCAAGATAATCTTACATATCAAGAGTACCCCATTCGTATCCTCGATCAGGCCGAACGTACCACCCGACGTCATAATATCAAGTTTCTCAAAGTTCAATGGTCGCACCATTCTGAGGATGAAGCAACTTGGGAAAGGGAGGATCGTCTTCGACTTGAGTATCCCGCCTTCTTCCCGGAGGAACCCAAATCTCGGGACGAGATTCTTTTGAGTGGGGGTGAGTTGTCACACCCTAGCTAGTCATGCATCAGAATGTGTGCATCATGTTTAAAATTCCATTTAATTTGAAATGGGGATTTGTGAAACCCTCAGAATCATTTTTGAAAATGATCCAAATAAAAATTTCTCCAAAAAGGTCCAAGAAAATGCTCATGTTGCTCTCTGAAAATATTGGACAGAGATAAAAATCAAACCAATATTTTTAAGAGCTCATAGGTATTTATTTTTGGCACTTGGAATTAATGCATAAATATTTGCATTGGAAATATATTAGTTATATATATTAATATATGTCCAAATATTATGCCAATTATAAAGGAGCTCTGGAATAATATATCTAGCTCCTGCAAAAATTGGCATAAGGTTATAAAATGATTTAATATTTTATTTAAATCAAAACAAATGTCAGAAATTAGAAAACAGAAATAAATAAAAGGGAGAACCTTACCTGGGCTCCTCCCTGTGCAGCCCAGCCAGCTGGCCGGCCCAGCCAGCAGGCGGCCCAGCCCGCCTCCCTCCTCTGTCGTCTTCGTCCTTGACAGAGGGAGGGGAGTGTGGCCGGCGCGCGCGCGCGCCACCGCGCCACGCCACCTGCTCGCCTGCCTGCCTACCCCTCCCCTCCTCGTCTCGATGCCCCGGACGACGCCACGCCCTCCCCCCTGCTCTCTCTCACTCTCCCTCGGTTCTTCCCCTCCTCTCCCTCGCTCTCTCTCTCGCGGCCGAACACCACCATCGCTGCCGTTCGCCATAGCAGCCGTCACCGGCCACCCCTCGCCCCTCCGCTGAGCTCAGGAGCTCCGCCGCGACCCCCTCTTCCTTCCCACCAAGCCAAGCCCCTCGGGAAGCCCTGCATCGCCGCCCACGTCGCCGTTCCCCTCCTCGGCCACCGGAGATCGTCGCCGTCGAATCGAGAGCTACCGGACGTCCCCGAGCCCGCTAACCATCCCTGCAGCTCCGCGGTGAGCCACTGACCCGATTCCCCCTTGCCCCGTCGTCCCTAGCTTCCTGTAGTTGCCGCCCCCTTGAGCTCCGAAGCTCGCCGCCGCCGTGCCTCGTCGCCGCCGTGGCTGGAGCCGTTGTAGCTCGAAGCCGAGCACACCATCGTGCTCCACACCTCACCAGGAGCACGTAGCACGCACCAACGCCTCCCCTAGCGCCCTGCATCGCCTAACCCGCCGTTGGCCGAACTCCGGCCGCCGCTCACGAGCTCGCCGTCGTCGGTACCGGCCACCACCACCGTTCGACGCGCGGGAGCAAGGGCTCTCCAACGAGCCCAAGCACGGCCTCGCCCGTGCCCTGTAGCGCGTTTCCGTATCGCGCCGCCGTCTCGGGCCTCGCCGGCGTCATGTCGCCGGTGGGTTTGACCCACCTTGACCACGGCAGGACCCCCCCTGTGTCCCTGACAGGTGGGCCCAGCCCTGTTAGCTAATTAGGATTAGCACTAACCGAATTAGTTAAACTAACTACCCCCCTAACACTGACCAGTGGGCCCCAGCGCCACTAATTCCTAATTAGGATTAAATTAACCCTGTTAAACCCCCCTGTCACTGACGTGTGGATCCCACACGTCAGGTTTGACCCCAGCCAGCCGCAGTTGACCACTGACATCATGCTGACGTCATGTTGGCGCAATATTTATATTTCTGGATGTAATTTAAATCAGGAAATTCCAGAATATTATTTAAACTTCAAAAATTCATAACTTTTATTCTGTAACTCCAAATCAGACAAATTATATATGAAAAATGATCAGAAAAATCCAATCTATCCATCTGTACTATTTTCATGCATGATCAAACAAGTTAAATTGATGTTTTAAGCAGAATAAGGAAAAGCACTTTAAAAGGCCATGTTTGAGTTTGAAATTTGAATCTTTGATTCAAATTTGTTCAAACCCTTCTGGTTTTAGTTGCATTAGCCCAACACACTCATATTGCCATGTTTCATGCATGCATCATATTGTTGCACATTGTTTGGTGATGGTTGTGTATCGGTGTCCTTTACGACAGGTTCTGCCTCCGAGGAGTACCGTGATTACCCTAACGAAGAACCGTATCAGTGCATCGAACCATCAGGCAAGCAACCAACCATTTGATCATATCGATACAATCCCATGTTCTCGCTCCTGCTCTCTTTTACTGCATTAAGACAACGCGTTTCAAACTGCTGTGTGCTACGGTAGTTGAACCCATTTCCTCTGCATGACCTGTCATTGCCACAGTAACTAGATGAAACCCCCTAGCATGTGTAGGAGTTGTATGAGCCATATGTATGTGTTGTTCCTACCTTGCTATGCCTGCTATGCTTAGAGTCATGTCAGGTCTGGTTCATCTGGGTGATGGGCTAGAGTGAAATGATTATGTCGGTAATGAGAGTGGTGGTGAACACGATTTGGTAAAGGTATCGATGAGAGGCCATGTAGGAGTACATGGTGGGTTGTTTCATTGAAGCCGGCCTTAAGCACTGAGATCTGTATGTGTGATTTAAGATACAGCTACTACCATGCATTGGGCCCTGAAATATGACCCCGCTCGACTTCTTATTCACCCTAGCTCTCTGTCCAGGAGTTGCAAGTAGTTTCTGGTGTTTGTAGCCTACTGGAGGCCATGGACAGCGCTGACCGTAGGGGTGGGCTGTTATGCGGTAGGTACGTGGCACGGTGTACCGAATACCCGTTAGGTATCTCGGGAACCCTGTTCACATCGTTCGGGGCCGTATGGGAAACCTCGGCCGGACTCCCTGCGGATGGAACCTGGATAGGCGATAAACCTGGACTAGAGGCTTAAGTGTTTAGGTAGGTCGTGGTCTACACCCACGTCGGCTTTCGCTTGAAGTCTGCCGAGCACATGTCGTGTGCAGACGCTAAGTGGTGGAAACATGTATGAAGAAGTACACCCCTGCAGGGTTAACATGATCTATTCGAATAGCCGCGTCCGCGGTAAAGGACTACTTGGTTGCCTATATAGTTCATAGACAAGTAAATGGAAACTACTAAAAGCCTCAAGATAAGTGTGAGTGCCGAGGATGGCTCTTCCGTAGGAAGACGGAGGCGGATCCTCGGTAGTGTATTGAATTGGTGAGTAGTGGACTCGTGTGCGCAAAACCATTTCAAGTTGAAGTATCGTAGAATAGTCTAGCCAAGAGTCAAAGCTGGCTTGCTGCAATAACTCCACCAACCCTTCTTGATAATATGCATGTACGTAGGATCTGATGTAAGTCTTGCTGAGTACCTTTGTACTCATGTTGCTATAATTTACATTTTTACAGAAGACGCTGCAACCCCTTCTGATGGGTTCTATGTAGACGTTGACATCAACGAGTAGGCTAAAGGCCCAGGTGGTGATCCTGAGCTTGTGAAGGACCACGTAGTATAGCTAGGCTTTCCAAGCCTCTTTTATTTTACTAGTTGTCTGTACTCAGACAATGTACTTCCGCTGCTGGTTTGTATGACTGTATGACTTGTATGTTGGGTCGTGAGACCCGTACCTTTGTGTATGTTATGTATGGCTCCCTAAGCCTTAAATAAAGTACTTGTGTCGTAGAGTCATGTTGTGATGCTTCGTTGTATTTGCACATATCGAGCATATTGTGTGTATGATTGAAATGCTTGGTATGTGTGGGATCTGACTACCTAGTTGTTTATCTTTAGTAGCCTCTCTTACCGGGAAATGTCTCCTAGTGTTACCGCTGAGCCATGGTAGCTTGCTACTACTCTGGAACACTTAGGCTGGCCGGCATGTGTCCTTCTTCGTTCCTGTGTCTGTCCCTTCGGGGAAATGTCACGCTTTGAGTACCGGAGTCCTGTTAGCCCGCTACAGCCCGGTTTACCGGAGTCCTGCTAGCCCAGTGCTACAGCCCAGACCCACTTGCTGATGACCGACACGTTCGAAGCTGGGTCATGGATGCCTGTCCCTGTAAGTCTGTGCCACTTTGGGTTTACGACTAGTCATGTCAGCCCAGGCTCCTTATCATATGGATGCTAGCGACACTATCATATACGTGAGCCAAAAGGCGCAAACGGTCCCGGGCAAAGGTAAGGCGACACCCGTGGGGATACCGTGCGTGAGGCCACAAAGTGATATGAGGTGTTACCAGCTAGATCGATGTGACATCGAGTCGGGGTCCTGACATGGGCCCTCTCGATAATGCACATCTTTATAAGCCTTGCAAGCAATGTGACCAAATGAGTTGGTTACGGAATGATGCATTACGGAACGAGTAAAGAGACTTGCCGGTAACGAGATTGAACTAGGTATTGGATATTGACGATCAAATCTCGGGCAAGTAACATACCGATGACAAAGGGAACAACATATGTTGTTATGCGGTTTGACCAATAAAGATCTTCGTAGAATATGTAGGAACCAACATGGGCATCCAGGTTCCGCTATTGGTTATTGACCGAGAATATTTCTAGGTCATGTCTACATAGTTCTCGAACCCGTAGGGTCCGCACGCTTAACGTTACGATGACAGTTTTATTATGAGTTTATGTGTTTTGATGTACTGAAGGTTGTTCGGGGTCCCGGATGTGATCACGGACATGACGAGGAGTCTCAAAATGGTTGAGACATAAAGATTGATATATTGGACGACTATATTCGGACACCAGAATTGTTCCGGGTGATTTCGGAGAAAACCGGAGTGCCGGAGGGGTTACCGGAACCCCCTGGGGAAGTATTGGGCCTTAGTGGGCCTGAGGGGAGAGAGAGGGCAGCAGCCCAGGAGGTGGCGCCCCCCCCCCCATGGGGAGTCCGAATTGGACTAGGGAGGGGGGTGCGGCCCCTCTTTCCCTCTCCCTCTCCCTCTCTTTCCTTCCCCCTTCCTCCTTCCTAGTGGGACTAGGAAAGGGGAATCCTACTCCCACTAGGAGGAGGATTCCCCCCTCCTTGGCGCGACCCCTAGGGCCGGCCGACCTCCCTCCCTTGCTCCTTTATATACGGGGGCGGGGGGGCACCCCATAGACACACAAGTTGATCTACGGATCGTTCCTTAGCCGTGTGCGGTGCCCCCCTCCACCATATTCCACCTCGGTCATATCGTCGTGGAGTTTAGGCGAAGCCCTGCACCGGTAGAACATCATCATCGTCACCACGCCGTCGTGCTAACGGAACTCATCCCCGAAGCTTTGCTGGATCGGAGCCCGGGGATCGTCATCGAGCTGAACGTGTGCTGAACTCGGAGGTGCCGTACGTTCGGTACTTGGATCGGTCGGATCGTGAAGACGTACGACTACATCAACCGCGTTGTGCTAACGCTTCCGCTTACGGTCTACGAGGGTACATGGACAACACTCTCCCCTCTCGTTGCTATGCCATCACCATGATCTTGCATGTGCGTAGGAAAATTTTTGAAATTACTACATTACCCAATAGTGGCATCCGAGCCTAGGTTTTATGCGTTGATGTTATATGCACGAGTAGAACACAAGTGAGTTGTGGGAGATACAAGTCATACTGCTTACCAGCATGTCATACTTTGGTTCAGCGGCATTGTGAGATGAAGCGGCCCGGACCGACATTACGCGTACGCTTACGCGAGACTGGTTTCACTGTTACGAGCACTCGTGCTTAAAGGTGGCTGGCGGGTGTCTGTCTCTCTCACTTTAGTAGAACCCGAGTGTGGCTACGCCCGGTCCTTGCGAAGGTTAAAACAGCACTAACTTGACGAACTATCGTTGTAGTTTTGATGCGTAGGTAAGAACGGTTCTTGCTCAGCCCGTAGCAGCCACGTAAAATTTGCAACAACAAAGTAGAGGACGTCTAACTTGTTTTTGCAGGGCATGTTGTGATGTGATATGGTCAAGACGTGATGCTATATTTTATTGTATGAGATGATCATGTTTTGTAACCGAAGTTATCGGCAACTGGCAGGAGCCATATGGTTGTCACTTTATTGTATGAAATGCAAACACCCTGTAATTGCTTTACTTTATCACTAAGCGGTAGCGATAGTCGTAGAAGCAATAGATGGCGTAAACGACAACGATGTTACGATGGAGATCAAGGTGTCATGCCGGTGACGATGGTGATCACGACGGTGCTTCGAAGATGGAGATCACAAGCACAAGATGATGATGGCAATATCATATCACTTATATTGATTGCATGTGATGTTTATCCTTTATGCATCTTATCTTGCTTTGATTGACGGTAGCATTTTAAGATGATCTCTCACTAATAATCAAGAAGTGTTCTCCCTGAGTATGCACTGTTGCAAAAGTTCTTCGTGCTGAGACACCACGTGATGATCGGGTGTGATAGGCTCTACGTTCAAATACAACGGGTGCAAAACAGTTGCACACGCGGAATACTCAGGTCATACTTGACGAGCCTAGCATATACAGATATGGCCTCGGAACACGGAGACCGAAAGGTCGAGCGTGAATCATATAGTAGATATGATCAACATATTGATGTTCACCATTGAAACTACTCCATCTCACGTGATGATCGGACATGGTTTAGTTAATTTGGATCACGTGGTCACTTAGATGACTAGAGAGATGTCTGTCTAAGTGGGAGTTCTTTAGTAATATGATTAATTGAACTTAAATTTATCATGAACTTAGTACCTGATAGTATTTTGCTTGTCTATGTTTGTTTGTAGATAGATGGCTCGTGTTGTTGTTCCGTTGAATTTTAATGCGTTCCTTGAGAAAGCAAAGTTGAAAGATGATGGTAGCAATTACACGGACTGGGTCCGTAACCTAAGGATTATCCTCATTGCTCAAACAGAAAAGTTACGTCCTGGAAGCACCGCTGGGTGCCAGGCCTGCTGCTGATGCAACTGACGACGTTAAGAACATCTGGCAGAGCAAAGCTAATGACTACTCGATAGTTCAGTGTGCCATGCTTTACGGCTTAGAACCGGGTCTTCAACAACGTTCTGAACGTCATGGAGCATATGAGATGTTCCAGGAGTTGAAGTTAATATTTCAAGCAAATGCCCGGATTGAGAGATATGAAGTCTCCAATAAGTTCTATAGCTGCAAGATGGAAGAGAATAGTTCTGTCAGTGAACATATACTCAAAACGTCTGGGTATAATAATCACTTGATTCAACTGGGAGTTAATCTTCCTGATGACAGTGTCATTGACAGAATTCTTCAATCACTGCCACCAAGCTACAAGAGCTTCGTGATGAACTATAATATGCAAGGGATGAACAAGACTATTCCCGAGCTCTTCGCAATGCTAAAAGCCGCGGAGGTAGAAATCAAGAAGGAGCATCAAGTGTTGATGGTTAACAAGACCACCAGTTTCAAGAAAAAGGGCAAAGGGAAGAAGAAGGGGAACTTCAAAAAGAACAGCAAGCAAGTTGCTGCTCAAGAGAAGAAACCCAAGTCTGGACCTAAGCCTGAAACTGAGTGCTTCTACTGCAAGTAGACTGGACACTGGAAGCGGAACTACCCCAAGTATTTGGCAGATAAGAAGGATGGCAAAGTGAACAAAGGTATATGTGATATACATGTTATTGATGTGTACCTTACTAATGCTCGCAGTAGCACCTGGGTATTTGATAATGGTTCTGTTGCTAATATTTGCAACTCGAAACAGGGGCTACGGATTAAGCGAAGATTAGCTAAGGACGAGGTGACGATGCGCATGGGAAATGGTTCCAAAGTCGATGTGATCGCGGTCGGCACGCTACCTCTACATCTACCATCGAGATTAGTTTTAGACCTAAGTAATTGTTATTTGGTGCTAGCGTTAAGCATGAACATTATATCTGGATCTTGTTTGATGTGAGACGGTTATTCATTTAAATCAGAGAATAATGGTTGTTCTATTTATATGAGTAATATCTTTTATGGTCATGCACCCTTCAAGAGTGGTCTATTTTTATTGAATCTCGATAGTAGTGATACACATATTCATAGTGTTGAAACCAAAAGATGCAGAGTTAATAATGATAGTGCAACTTATTTGTGGCACTGCCGTTTAGGTCATATCGGTGTAAAGCGCATGAAGAAACTCCATACTGATGGGGTTTTGGAATCACTTGATTATGAATCACTTGGTACTTGCGAACCGTGCCTCATGGGCAAGATGACTAAAATGCCGTTCTCCGGAACTATGGAGCGAGCAACTGATTTGTTGGAAATCATACATACTGATGTTTGTGGTCCAATGAATGTTGAGGCTCGCGGCGGATATCGTTATTTTCTCACCTTCACAGATGATTTAAGCAGATATGGGTATATCTACTTGATGAAATACAAGTCTGAAACATTTGAAAAGTTCAAAGAATTTCAGAGTGAAGTAGAAAATCATCGTAACAGAAAAATAAAATTTCTACGATCTGATCGTGGAGGAGAATATTTGAGTTACGAGTTTGGTCTACACTTGAAACAACACGGAATAGTTTCGCAACTCACGCCACCCGGAACACCACAACGAAATGGTGTGTCCAAACGTCGTAATCGTACTTTACTAGATATGGTGCGATCTATGATGTCTCTTACTGATTTACCGCTATCGTTTTGGGGTTATGCTTTAGAGACGACCGCATTCACGTTAAATAGTGCACCATCAAAATCCGTTAAGACGACGCCTTATGAACTGTGGTTTAGCAAGAAACCAAAGTTGTCGTTTCTTAAAGTTTGGGGCTGCAATGCTTATGTGAAGAAACTTCAACCAGATAAGCTCGAACCCAAATCGGAGAAATGTGTCTTCATAGGATACCCAAAAGAGACTATTGGGTACACCTTCTATCACAGATCTGAGGGCAAGATTTTCGTTGCTAAAATCGGATCCTTTCTAGAGAAGGAGTTTCTCTCGAAAGAAGTGAGTGGGAGGAAAGTAGAACTTGATGAGATAACTGTATCTACTCCCTTATTGGAAAGTAGTTCATCACAAGAACCGGTTCCTGTGACAACTACACCAATTAGTGAGGAAGGTAATGATATTGATCATAAAACTTCAGATCAAGTTTCTACTGAACCTCGTAGGTCTACCAGAGTAAGATCCACACCAGAGTGGTACGGTAATCCAATTTTGGAAGTCATGTTGCTTGACCATGATGAACCTACGAACTATGAGGAAGCGATGATGAGCCCAGATTCCGCAAAATGGCTAGAGGCCATGAAATCTGAGATGGGATCCATGTATGAAAACAAAGTATGGACTTTGGTTGACTTGCCCGATGATCGGCAAGCAATTGAGAATAAATGGATCTTGAAGAAGAAGACTGACGCTGATGGTAATGTAACTATCTATAAAGCTCGACTTGTTGCAAAAGGTTTTCGACAAGTTCAAGGAGTTGACTACGATGAGACTTTCTCACCCGTAGCGATGCTTAAGTCTGTCCGAATCATGTTAGCTATTGCTGCATTTCATAACTTATGAAATTTGGCAAATGGATGTCAAAACTGCATTCTTGAATGGATTTCTGGAAGAATAGTTGTATATGATACAGCTAGAAGGTTTTGTAGATCCAAAAGGTGCTAACAAAGTGTGCAAGCTCCAGCATTCCATTTATGGACTGGTGCAAGCATCTCGGAGTTGGAATAAACGCTTTGATAGTGTGATCAAATCATATGGTTTTATACAGACTTTTGGAGAAGCCTGTATTTACAAGAAAGTGAGTGGGAGCTCTGTAGCATTTCTGATATTATATGTAGATGACATATTATTAATTGGAAATGATATAGAATTTCTGGATAGCATAAAGGGATACTTGAATAAAAGTTTTTCAATGAAAGACCTCGGTGAAGCTGCTTATATATTGGGCATCAAGATCTATAGAGATAGATCAAGACGCTTAATAGGACTTTCACAAAGCACATACCTTGATAAAATTTTGAAAAAGTTCAAAATGGATCAGGCAAAGAAAGGGTTCTTGCCCGTACTACAAGGTGTGAAGTTGAGTCAAACTCAATGCCCGACCACAGCAGAAGATAGAGAGAAAATGAAAGATGTTCCCTATGCTTCAGCCATAGGCTCTATCATGTATGCAATGCTGTGTACCAGACCTGACGTATGCTTAGCAATAAGCTTGGCAGGAAGGTACCAAAGTAATCCAGGAGTGGATCACTGGACAGCGGTCAAGAACATCCTGAAATACCTGAAAAGGACTAAGGATATTTTTCTCGTATATGGAGGTGACAAAGAGCTAGTCGTAAATGGTTACGTCGATGCAAGCTTTGACAGTGATCCGGACGATTCTAAATCGCAAACCGGATATGTGTTTTTATTAAACGGTGGAGCTATAAGTTGGTGCAGTTCTAAACAAAGCATCATGGCGGGATCTACATGTGAAGCGGAGTACATAGCTGCTTCGGAAGCAGCAAATGAAGGTGTCTGGATGAAGGAGTTCATTTCCGATCTAGGTGTCATACCTAGTGCATCGGGACCAATGAAAATCTTCTGTGACAATACTAGTGCAATTGCCTTGGCAAAGGAATCCAGATTTCACAAAAGGACCAAGCACATCAAGAGACGCTTCAATTCCATTCAGGACCAAGTCCAAGTGGGAGACATAGAGATTTGCAAGATACATACGGATCTGAATGTTGCAGACCCATTGACTAAGCCACTCTCACGAGCAAAACATGATCAGCACCAAGACTCCATGGGTGTTAGAATCATTACTATGTAATCTAGATTATTGACTCTAGTGCAAGTGGGAGGCTGAAGGAAATATGCCCTAGAGGCAATAATAAAGTTATTATTTATTTCCTCATATCATGATAAATGTTTATTATTCATGCTAGAATTGTATTAACCGGAAACATGATACATGTGTGAATACATAGACAAACATATAGTCACTAGTATGCCTCTACTTGACTAGCTCATTAATCAAAGATGGTTATGTTTCCTAACCATAGACATGTGTTGTCATTTGATTAATGAGATCACATCATTAGAAGAATGATGTGATTGACATGACCCATTCTGTTAGCCTAGCACTTGATCGTTTAGTATATTGCTATTGCTTTCTTCATGACTTATACATGTTCCTATAACTATGAGAAATATGCAACTCCCGTTTACTGGAGGAACACTTTGGGTACTACCAAATGTCACAACGTAACTGGGTGATTATAAAGGAGTACTACAGGTGTCTCCGAAGGTACATGTTGAGGTGGCGTATTTCGAGATTAGGTTTTGTCACTCTGATTGTCGGAGAGGTATCTCTGGGCCCTCTCGGTAATGCACATCTCTATAAGCCCTGCAAGCAATGTGACCAAATGAGTTGGTTACAGAATGATGCATTACGGAATGAGTAAAGAGACTTGCCGGTAACGAGATTGAACTAGGTATTGGATACCGACGATCAAATCTCGGGCAAGTAACATGCCGGTGACAAAGGGAACAACGTATGTTGTTATGCGGTTTGACCGATAAAGATCTTTGTAGAATATGTAGGAACCAACATGGGCATCCAGGTTCCGCTATTGGTTATTGACCAAGAATAGTTCTAGGTCATGTCTACATAGTTCTCGAACCCGTAGGGTCCGCACGCTTAACGTTACGATGACAGTTTTATTATGAGTTTATGTGTTTTGATGTACCGAAGGTTGTTGGGGGTCCCGGATGTGATCACGGACATGACGAGGAGTCTCGAAATGGTCGAGACATAAAGATTGATATATTGGACGACTATATTCGGACACCGGAATTGTTCCGGGTGATTTCGGAGAAAATCGGAGTGCCGGAGGGGTTACCGAAACCCCCGGGGAAGTATTGGGCCTTAGTGGGCCTGAGGGGAGAGAGAGGGCAGCAGCCTAGGAGGTGGCTCCCCCCCCATGGGGAGTCCGAATTGGACTAGGGAGGGGGGGCGCGGCCCCTCTTTCCCTCTCCCTCTCCCTCTCTTTCCTTCCCCCTTCCTCCTTCCTAGTGGGACTAGGAAAGGGGAATCCTACTCCCACTAGGAGGAGGATTCCCCCCTCCTTGGCGCGTCCCCTAGGGCCGGCCAACCTCCCCCCCTTGCTCCTTTATATACGGGGGCGGGGGGGCACCCCATAGACACACAAGTTGATCTACGGATCGTTCCTTAGCCGTGTGCGGTGCCCCCCTCCACCATATTCCACCTCGGTCATATCGTCGTGGAGTTTAGGCGAAGCCCTACGCCGGTAGAACATCATCATCGTCACCACACCGTCGTGCTAACGGAACTCATCCCCGAAGCTTTGCTGGATCGGAGCCCGGGGATCGTCATCGAGCTGAACGTGTGCTGAACTCGGAGGTGCTGTACGTTCGGTACTTGGATCGGTCGGATCGTGAAGACGTACGACTACATCAACCGCGTTGTGCTAACACTTCCACTTACGGTCTACGAGGGTACGTGGACAACACTCTCCCCT
This sequence comes from Triticum aestivum, assembly GCF_018294505.1. Taxonomy (NCBI): domain Eukaryota; kingdom Viridiplantae; phylum Streptophyta; class Magnoliopsida; order Poales; family Poaceae; genus Triticum; species Triticum aestivum. Next base: position 628,246,695 of record NC_057798.1, read on the forward strand.
CTCGTTGCTATGCCATCACCATGATATTGCATGTGCGTAGGAAATTTTTTGAAATTACTACATTACCCAACAAATCCTTCGAACAGTCCACTGCTCTCTGGCCATGGTTGCACATTGACTCTGCTAGAGTTGCCGGCGTTGAGAGGTAGTCGGATTTTTTCCGATGAGCAGGTTAGTAACGGATTTTGGCCGGATACCACCATCATTTTGCACAACATACACAATAGTGCGGCCGTTCTAGTAGACCCCTTCTCCACCATTGGGATTGGCCTTCCGGACTGGTTAGGCTTGAATACGTATGATGATGCCTACATAAGATTGAAGAAGATAACAATTGCGGACCCGCTGACAAAGCGATGCGGCTACGACGATTACTATCTCATCGCGGTGTTTGACCTAAGGATTGCCATCAATGCAAGAGGCAGTAACGGCAGAGGCTGGCGCATGTTGGCGGCGACAGATTTGTACCCCTACATGTTCAAAGACGTCGTGCGCCATCTAGGCGGCATCTTCGTGGTGACAAGCTAGGGTACTTGTTTCATCTGGTTGCCATCCTACGGTACGGGAGATTACAAACGGAATGCGCAAACCATCATTTGCATCCCTAACAGTACTCCATTATTTTGCAGGGACCGGTCATCCCCCGATCAAAATAAGATTGCCGATCCTGGATGTGCATTTGTATCCGCAATTCGGTCTAACCTGGAACCTTGTAGCTGACTTTGGCATATTGGGATCAACTATCTTAGCAGTCGTTACCCATGGTACCACCGATGTGCAACATGGTCACACAATCTACCACGGTCGGACCGTCACCATCTACCTAGGTATTCCATTTTTTAACCCTCTCGCCTTCTCGTTCATTGTTGTACTAGTACTGGTAGGAGTACTTTTTACCATGGAGGACGCATATAGGTAGCTAGGCCCTTGAAGACTTGAACACACTAGCTGCCACCATTTTTGTTTTTCCATGTCTTACTATCTCATCCATGTAGCCAAGAGTGGCTATATATAATAAGCCGGTTATTTTACTTCCTCTATACCGGAGTAGTACTATTTGCTGCACGGTATTACTGACCGCCATATTTGAGCACAACATTATTATGCTTAGACCTTGACTATGTATGTCACCATGTGTCCAGATCTGAGATGTCGCGTGTACCAGATGAACGGCGCTGAGTTCGACCCCCGTGATGCTACGTGGGTGCCGAGGAACACTCTTGGAGAGTACTCACTTTTCATTGGGGACAGCTACCCCATTGTGAAGCGGATGCCACCTTCCATGCATGACACGGAAGGCCTGCCATTCATAAAGCATGGTTGTGTCTTCAGTGCGCACCGCTGGATGAATGACATGCTGGGACACGCTATCCCTAATTTATGCTGCTTCAGCTTGGATGAGTCTCCATCGTGTGGAACCGGACTAGAAAGCTGCGGCAATGATTCCCGTTGCCCACCACTATGGATCGTGCCATCCATGAAGAACACCTGGGACTGGAACCTCGAGGAGGACATGTAGCCCATCCATAACGTGTAGTGGAGTACGTTAATTTGTGAACGGTGGCGCTGTGAATATATGTAGACTAGTCGTGCACAAATTTATCACATGAATTGGAGATGAACTTGTGTGGCATACTGCCATTTGTCCTTTAGAATTTATTGCTAGTAAATGTGTTATGTGTACGTGCAACTTGTGTGGTTGTTGCACGGGCTCCAACATGCTCTTTGAGAAAAAAAGGTGGCACAGCTTTGGATATACGTGACGTGGCGGCATCATACAGTAGCATCGTTCGCTATATTTGTACCAGTACACTCCTACTAGGACGACAACTCCTATAAAACTTTGCGCTTGGATCTTTGCCTCTTCGGGAGGTTCAACAGTTCGTACTCGTGTGAACCTTGCACTTGGCTCTTCGCCTCTTCGGAAGGTCCAACGATGATGATACTACAGTACAATATGCTTCTGACAATCTGACACCGATTGAACTGCTGCACGTCCACCGCGAGGGCGAGGGCGAGGGAAAGGGAGAGGGAGAGGGCGTTGTAGTCAAAACCCTATCCTCGTCCTGCAAACCACCGCGCGCGTGGGCGAGGGAGAGCGTACTAAGCAAGCTTCTCCTCATTCGGCGAGTTGACGGGACACATCAAAGCAATACTAGTACTAGTCCATACTGTTTCCTTTCCGGTTAATATGGATTAATTTTAAATGAGAAAAATACACTGGCGATCAACATATGTAACAATACCCTCTTTACGGTCACTATATATAGTTTTGCGGTGATTATACGATCACAAGCTCATCATAGAACACTGTATTGCACCCTACTGACTGGCCACATAGTCGACGTGGCGCTTTGTTGACTGGTTAAATTTTCACCTAGTTTCTGGGTCCCACCTGTCAGTTGGTAGAGCAAAGAAATCAGTTAAACAAAACTTTACGCAGGCGTGACAGGAGTCCAACCCTTGCACGGGAACCACCCTGGCTGTGTATGTGAGTGCATGCACATGTACTTCCTCTGTCTTCCAACAAAGAGTGTACATCGGCTAAAAAACAAAGAGTGCAGTACATCTACACTTCCAATGCATTTAGCCTTTAATCTAAATCGATATTGATTGACTAATGCACCAACTTGTCCTCTAGGTATAGGCTACATGTCTATTCTTAATTACAGCACATCGACCTTCATTTAATATTCTTCTCTCAATGGTTGCATGCACACATAAGTCTGCTACTTTTGGACGTTAATTATGCCCTGGTCAATGTGTAAATCTCTAAATGTACAGTCTTTCATGGACGTAGGGAGTAGGTTGAGCACTTGAGCGTGAGCGTGTGTGTTGCGTCGTGTGCTGTGTGCCGCATGGGTGCGTGAGTGTTGCGTGCGTCCATGTGTCCGTGTGAGTGTTACATGTTGCATGCATGCATGGGGCTTACTCCCTCCCATTGACATGTTCATATTTCAAGCTTCGTCTGTTCCCTCCATATGGTGATACTCCCTTTGTTCCCAAATACAGAGTAAAAGCCTCCCTCTGTTCCCAAATACGGAGTATTTGTCTTTCTATAGATTTCAACAAGTGACTACGTACGGAGCCAAATGAGTGAAGTGAGCGTAGAGGCATAGGGATACTATAGAAAGGAAGTCTTCGCGATCCATTATTCTCCATCTCGGTCAAAGAGAACTATTCAACTAGTCTTCGCAGTGAAGTGACAATACACGCTACAGCAGATGGGACACTTAATTAATAAGCTAAAGCAGCGTGTTGGTGTTAGTAAATCAGCCTTACCCAGTACTGCCATCATGTTTGCCAGTAGAGCACGCTTTCTCAAATACGCCTACGCACCTCTGTCCTCCATTAACTGACATATGGGCCCTCTTATGGTAGACCCACATGTCATCGGTGTAACTATTTACACTCCGAAGGACGGTATATCCTGGTAGTAGTACTAGTAGAATTGAGATTTATTGCACTTTCTTCCCCGTATTCAACTCTTCTTCCTCCTCTCTTCTTCTTCCTCCTATCCTCCCCATCATCGGCTGCACACCATTTTTTCCCCGCTCATTGCTCGCCCGCCCGTGCCATCTTCCTTGGTAGCTCGCGCTTACCATATCCCCCCGCTCACTGCTCGTCCACATGAGGAGAAGCTTCTTCGCTCGCCCGCTCGAATCCACTTCCCCGCTGGCTCGTAGGCACCGAAAACCCCAATGGTAGAACCGACTGACACGCAAAGCCGCGATTGGAATTCCCTCCCAGATGTTCTCTTGGAGCAGATATGTAATCGTATGGACCTACTCAGCACCGTCCGTCTGGCCGCATGCTTGGTGTCTTTGTACCGTCTACTCGTCTGCAACCGGCCGGCTCTTTTCAAGACACCCTGCTTGCTGATGCTCGATCCTCGCAGGTGGCCTAGACACCGACTTGATGATCCTACGGAGGTTGCCGTGGTGCCCCTCGACATGCTACCACTACCCGTTCACATGTCCTTCATGCGCGGCCACTACTGGGCGGGCATGAAGGCCAACTAGATCGTCCTCATCCACCAATCCAGTATTTTGTGGTGTCTCGTGGATATCTACACCCAGCGAGAGATCACCCTTCCATCATTGGATACCGCCACCGTCAAGCCTCGCGGCCCGCTGGACACTCCTGCCTACTACGCACGAGACGCGTCAAGCTTTTGGCTCGACCTCTGTTTGCTGAAAGTTGTAATCTGTGAAGTGCCCACACCATCAGAAGACTACATGGATTACAAGCTCATTGCCTTGTTCAACATGGGATTAGTCTATCTGGAATCCGTTCGCCATACATGGTTATGGCTCATCGTCAATCCTGTTGAGGCAACATTTCTGTCTGATGCTATAGTGCATGATGGCATCGTTTACGCGGTCGATGCACAGATTGGCTGGCTATACTGGTGGAATATATCATCGTGCAATTGTTCTATCTCATCTCATCTTTACCTTATGAATACGACTGCCTGTTCATTGTTACAAATTTAGAATAGATAGTATGTCTATAACCACATCATTGCTATATGTTCCTCTCATTTCCTAGATTTTTATGACCACACATGTTATTGTTAGAGTTGATATGAGAACAATTGGCATCTAATGATTGTTAGAATAGATATTATGATCATAACATCATGATTGCTATATGTTACTCTCATTTCCAAGATTTTTATAACAACGCACGTTATTGCTTGGAGTTGATATGAGAACAGTAGTAGTAAGTGCTATGGTAGAATATGAGTAGGCTCTGTCATACTTGTTTTCCTCTCATTTTTACATGATGTTTGAACCATGACATATTGCTAGAATATGAAAGCCATTGGCTTATTTTTTTAACTTGGGGTATGATTATGACCACGGCATTGCAATTCTCCATATGATATGTGTCACTGTTATGATAATCTTGATTCCACACATACTCTGGACATGATTGTTTATTTTTGTCCTTTTGGTCTCCAATTTGAATTGTTGCAGCAGACGCAAATGCGCTGGCCTTCATGATTCCAGGACCTGGAATCATACCAGCCAATGGGTGGTGGTTTATCGCTTGTTCAGATGACGGCGGTCATTTGATGCTCATTCGCACGTACCAAATTGACCAAACCATTACATCAAACCACATGCACTAATATGCCTGGGGCGTTCGTGACATTGATGGCTATGGCTACTTCATGTTCGAGAAAGATCCCAGCTTTGTTGGGTCAGGCGTATTCAACTAGAGGCGGGTTTACAGCCTCGGCAACCACTCCATGTTCCTCGGGCTCAATTATCCGATCATCCAACCAATCATCGATCATATCACCAGCGATGATTACCGTGCTATGCAACTTCCATTCTCCAGGGGGGACTGTGTTTACACATCATACCATGGGTTTCATGAATCACCATATCTAGAGATTCGTCGACACAGCTTGTTGCCAGATAATCTTCAGTGTGTGAAAGGCATCAAGCTTCCATGCGATGGATGGCTTTTGCAAACCCGACATGCGGCAATGTGGTTCATGTCAATAGCAAATATGCACAACTTGATTCGTACTGATATCTAGACTGAGCCATGTATTCTACTGTTGTAGCACGACCCTCTTTTGTTGGATATTATGTACTGTTGTCAATTTGAAGCACTCCTCTGGTAAAATGTGATACTAAATACGACTAGTAAGTAGTACAATAGCAGTACTAGTATACGTCGGTCAAATTATTCATCATGTCCACACATTGAATTGACGTGACAACATGCTGCGCGTGAGGTGACACCAGAATCCCGGCGGCGTGTTCGCGTATTCTAGACTTCAAATTTGGAGTACCACTTATCTATCGAAATCTTTCATCTTTCACTTAAAATAGTCGATTGATCATACATTGAGTACCATATAACTGGAATTAACCGATGCAAGTCGAAGAAGGATTGGCCGGTGCTGCTGGCTGGCGTCAAGTTTGATCCCACGGATCAGGAGCTGATCGAGCACCTTGAGGCCAAAGTGAGTGCTGACAGCGCAAGATCTCACTCTGTCATCGATTTGTTCATACCAACCATCAACAACGAGCACGGCATATGCTACACCCATCCTGAGAAACTTCCACGTAAGACACTGATCAGTTGTCTACTTGCACAAACATATTCCTTTGTTTATAGCTCTATTTTTCTTTTTAGACACAGACTTGATGAAGCAATTACAATTTGATAGTTAATAAAAAGTGAAACAAGTGACTGCAACATGCCAAAGATGTTATGAAAATGCCAACTACGTACACTAAAACATGTATTCGACAATACTGCAGGTATCACACTGAGTGGCCTAAGCAAGCATTTCTTCCAGCGCAATTCTAGGGCGTTCAAAAGGGGCACATGGATGCGTCGCAAGATACATTCGGAGTGCGACATGCACGCGATGTGGCACAAGACCGGCAATACCTTGTCGTTGATGTTCAATGGCCGGCAGACGGGCAGCAAAAAGGTTCTGGTGCTGCACACCAACAAGAACTTCGACCAGCAGAGGACCAACTGAATAATGCACCAGTACCACCTCGGGGACCTAGAACAAGAGAAGGAGCGGGAGCTGGTCCTCTGCAAGATTTTCTACCAGACGAACACTAGGGCCAGGAGTAAAAATATTAAAAGTTAGTTTGGTATTGGTACTTGTACTACCTTGTCGCCCGCAAGTTAGTATTGTTGTTAACGATCTTTTGGTATGAACTTGGCATTTGCTTCCAACCATCATGTCGAGGGTCAACATGGATATAAAGCTGAATCATTTGTTTCGAAACGAATTTTTAGGCACCTGATTTTTATTTGATGGGTAGCATAACCACCTGCCATTTGAATTCCTAGTTCTCCAAATTTTTCTAAACAAGTGCATGCACTTATAATCACGATGAAAAATCAATATCCCTGCTGCATCCCAGTTATCAGTCTGTACTTGCAGAATTCTCTCGTTTATTGAGCACGTATATTTTTTTTAGGTCGAGCAAGTTTCAACTGGGCTGTAGACTGCCCAGGCTTGGTTTGTTTTTAACAGGACCAGCCCATGATGACAATGGGGCACAAAGATCCATCGGGTATCTACTGGCCTCCGGCTCGCCATCGTTAGTTATATTTTGTCTTACAACATCCGCAGGCAGTTTTTTTACTGAATCAAACATAGAGTCCAGTTCTATTTTCCTCTTGAAATGCATGTCCTACATCCATTTTCTAATCTCTACCTGTAGTTTTACTAGTTCATATACACGTATCATTATATTGAAAATATATAAAATTCCCTTTTCATATTTACATCCTTATTTTTGTTGTTGTTTTCCCTCCCAGCGCTGATTTTTTTTACCACTGGTTTTCCTTTAAACCAACTCAATTATCCCACGTCTTATTTGCTTACAAAAACAAAACTATTTTTTTGGCAAATCAATAAGTTCTTAAAAAAATTATCATTTCGGCCGACACCATTGTCAACCTATGTAGTCAATAAACGAGAGAATTGCACAAGGAGCGGCCGACAGCTGGGACCAAGCAGCTCGAGCAGTATTAGTGCTTTTGAGGTGTGAGCACTGCAGAGTTTTTCTTGAGCAATGTTTAGCCCAGATATTAATTTTTCTCCTCTGAACAACAACGAAAACATCACTGCTGGTATTAACTGGGCGGGCTGTGGCCCGTCTAGCCCAGGCCAGATATCCAGCCCAGATATTAATTTTTTTCAAGCTGAAAATGGCTAGCCCAGCTATACTTTTTTTAGGAATACCCAGGTAAGGTCAAGTTGTTATTCTCCACCCCGCTGGGCTGCAAATCTTTCCTAGGAGGGATGCATTAGGCTTAACAAGAAAATGGGCTTTAAGAAATAATAAATGGGACGTAATTATAAAAACTGGGCAATAACTATAAAAAATGCACCAAACACGTAATTACTTTATAAAATGTTATTTTGGATATTGAAAATTGTAATTTCACTAATTATTGCACGCGCAATGTTTCATTGGATTTTTACGTAATATAAGTTTATATTGAAATTGTATTTAATCTGACCAAAAATTTCAGGATAAAAATATTTTGGATCCCATCAAAATGTGGGAAATTTTATTGAATTCTGTTTTGAACGGTTGGTTGAAATGGGTTGTACTTTTAACAAACTGTAAATGGGCTGTAGTAAATTCCATTAGAATTCAAAAATGGGCTGCACATTCTTACAAATCTCAAATGGGCTATAAGTTCTCTGACACACACTTGTGGCCTTACTAAGTTGACGCGTCCCCTCAAAAAAAGAGTTGACATGTATGCAAGGCTTTGTCAACTTATAGTCAACACACGGTTCTAGCAGCAGTGGTCGTTGGATGTCCATCCAACGGATGTCGTGCTTCTTCTTCAATCTCGGATATTCTAGCTTCACCCGCCCAAAAAGTGATTCCTCCCCCTGACATCTGGGGCGCACCATTTCGGAAGCTGACCTGTAGGCCTACTAAGTTGACGCGTACCAAGGGCTTTGTCAACTTAGTCAATATAAATGATTCTAGCTGCAGTGACCGTACAATGTCCATCCAACGGTCGTCATGCTTCTTCAACCTCTGGTCGTCTTGCTCCAGCCGCCCAAAGCAGCGCCGGTCGTGATGCCTGCTCCTGCCTCTCGTGGCCGGTTGTGATGCCGCGGAGGCCTCACCGCCCCCTACTACTCCCACTGCTGGCCAGGCCATCCCTCCACTCACCCACACCCCCTGTTATTCTGCAACGACGGCAGCCTCACACCGCAGCTGAACCAGTGAACCCTCGTACTCCTCTCTGTGTGGGCATCCACTATCGTGTCTTCCCCGGCTCCGCGTCGTCCCCTTCCTAGGCCTCGCTGTCGTCCACCGCCCTGGTGCTCTCGGTGTGGCGTGGTCAACGTGGTCAAGAAACAACTTCCATCGGAAGAGTACTATATGTTGATAGGCTGACAGCTGGGTCCACGGCAGCCGCAAGGAATTGGCTCCTTATTATGCGCAAAATAATTATTCCTCCACCTGACAGCAGGGACCCACCGGAAGGGCAGCCGTATTTCACGAAAAAACGTTTCCCCGCTGACTGTTGGGACCCACCAGCTACATCTTCGCACGCAAGGAAGTGTGTCTGGGCAAAAAAAATGATTCACCCCCCTGACTGCTGGGACCCACCCTCTACATCTTCGCACGCAAGGAAGTGCCTGACAGTCAGGACCCACCTGGTCGAAGTGTACGTAGCATTGTCATTCTGGTCGCGAACGTGTACATACATATTGGTCGTAGTAGAGGCGCGCATGTAGCACGTACACGTATGTATAGCGGCCAGTGTGCAAGAAAGAAAATACGGCCACGTACGTACATACGGGCGGGGTCTCGAACGCCTACTCGCGCATACGTACGACCAGGGCTCGTTTACATGGCTGGGTCAAAACGGAGAAACAGCATCGTCGTCGTGTTCATGGGGAGCCAACCGGCTGGGTCAGAACGAAATGTGTCGTCGTGTTCAGGAGGGCTTGGACGGAACAGCCGATGGAAATGAGGCCTGGCGTACCGCGGAACGCAGGAAACGGCCTTGCGTTCGACCGGCCACGTTCGAAACGGGATCCTGTTCATCGGGAGGGGTCTAGCGTACCGCAAAACGGAGGAAACGGACTTGTGTTGGACCTCCTATGGTCGAAACGGGGTCCTTTTTATCGGGAGGGGTGTGGCATACCGCAAAACGGAGGAAACGGACTTGTGTTGGAGTGCTACGTTCAAAATGGGGGTCCTGCTCATCGGGAGGGGTGTGGCGTACCGCAAAACGGGACCCCACAGGATACTGTTCATCTCCACCGTCGACCTCCTCCGGCCTCCACGGGCTACTGTTCATCCACCGTCGACCTCCTCCAGCCTCCACCTGCAATTGTTCATCCACGGGCTCCTGTTCATCTAGCCTCCACCACGCGCTACTCCACTGGCTACTGTTCAACCACCCCTCTCCACGGGCTCCTGTTCAACCACCCCTCCATGGACTATTGTTCATCTAGCCCTCCACCATCTACTGTTCATCCAGCCCTCCATGGGGTCGTCCTGTTCATCCAGCCTCCACGGGGTCCTGTTCATCCAGCCCCAACCGGCTCGATCGATCGGGGTCATGTTCGTACGGAGGCAACACCACGGGGTCTTGTTCATCCACCGCCACTGGGAACTGTTCATCCAACCCCCCCCCCAACAACGCTCACTGTTCATCCAGAGGCAGCATCAATCGGCTTCAGTTAGTAGCAGTAGCGAAGGAATCGCTCGATCGGGTTCAGTTAATAGCCATCGATCGATCGCTCGGGTTCAGTAACGCGTAGCCTGCAGTGCAATCGCTCGGGTTCAGTTAGGCGACGCCTCGCTCGGGTTCAGTTAGAGCCCAACGCCTCGCACCCACGCGTGTACGGTACGAGAGAAACGCGCATCGCTCGGCCCCTGACCACCCACCATAACCAGGAACTCCTCGAAATTTTCCTCGCCCTTGCTTCTACCATGGTTTTTTCCATCATGGACGGCCCAAAGAATGTCATGCAGTTGCGTCTCCGGCCCGCCCAGGACGAAAACCCCATTTTCTGTCATGATTTTTTGTCATGGAAGTAGGAGCCCACCACATCTATGATGATACCGGGTTTTGTCACAATTATCGTCATAGAAGTGTCATAAGTATGATAGGAAAAAAATTCGTTCGGCCCAAAATGTCATGGATGTGTCTTTTTTGTAGTGGATGTTTGATCACATCAACCTTGGAAACACTTCCAACACATATCGTCGTCTCACCTTTAGCTAGTCTCTGTTTATTCCGTAGTTTTTTATTTCGAGTTACTAACACTTAGCAACCGAACTGGTATCTAATACCCTGGTGCTACTAGGAGTACTAGTAAACTACACATTAATATAATGTATATCCAATATACTTATGTCGACCTTGCCAGCTTTCTCATCTACCAACTATCTAGGGTAGTTCTGCTTCAGTGACCGTTCCCCTCATTACAGAAGCACTTAGTCTCGGGTTTGGGTTCAACCTTGGGTTTCTTCACTAGAGCAGCAATTGATTTGTCGTTTCATGAAGTACCCTTCTTGCCCTTGCCCTTCTTGAAACTAGTGGTTTTACTAACCATCAACAATTGATGCTCCTACTTGATTTCTAATTTCACAGTGTCAAACACCGCGAATAGCTCAAGGATCATCATATCTATCCTTGATATGTTATAGTTCATCACAAAGCTCTAGTAACTTGGTGACAGTGACTTTGGAGAACCATCACTATCTCATCTAGAAGATTAACTCCCACTCGATTCAAGCGATTGTAGTACTCGGACAATCTGAGCACATGCTCAACGACTGAGCTTTTCTCCCTTAGTTTGCAGGCTAAGAAACTTGTCGGAGGTCTCACACCTCTTGACGTGGTCATGAGCCTGAAATCCCAATTTCAGCTCTTGGAACATCTCATATGTTCCGCGACGTTTCAAAAATGTCTTCGGCGCCTCAATTCTAAACCGTTTAACATTACGCACTGAACTATCACGTAGTCATCAAAACGTGTATGTCAGATGTTCGCAACATCCACAAACGACACTTGAGGTTCAGCACACCGAGCGGTGCATTAAGGACATAATCTTTCTGCGCAGCAATGAGGACAATCCTTAGTTTATGGACCCAGTCCGCATAATTGCTACTGTCAACTTTCAACTAAATTTTTCTCTAGGAACATATCTAAAACAGTAGAACTAAAGCGTAAGCTACGACATAATTTGCAAAGACCTTTTGACTATGTTCATGATAATTAAGTTCATCTAATCAAATTATTTAATGAACTCCCACTCAGATAGACATCCCTCTAGTCATCTAAGTGATACATGATCCGAATCGACTAGGCCGTGTCCGATCATCACGTGAGACGGACTAGTCATAAATGGTAACATCTCCATGTTGATCATATCTACCATACGACTCATGTTCGACCTTTCATTCTCTCGTGTTCCAAGGCCATGTTTGTACATGCTAGGCTCGTCAGGTCAACCTAAGTGTTTTGGATGTGTAAATCTGGCTTACACCCGTTGTATGCGAACGTTAGAATCTATCACACCCGATCATCACGTGGTGCTTTGAAACAACGAACCTTCGCAATGGTGCAGAGTTAGGGGGAACACTTTCTTAAAATTTTAGTGAGGGATCATCTTATTTATGCTACCATCGTTTAAGCAAATAAGATGTAAACATGACAAACATCACATGCAAATCATAAAGTGACATGATATGGCCAATATCATCTTGCGCCTTTGATCTTCATCTTCGAGGCGCAGCATGATCACCATCATCACCGGCATGACACCATGATCTCCATCATCGTGTCTTCATGAAGTTGTCTTGCCAACTATTACTTCTACTACTATGGCTAGCGGCTAGCAATAAAGTAAAGTAATTACATGGCGTTTTCATTGAAATGCAGGCCATACAATAAATTAAGACAACTCCTATGGATCCTGTCGGTTGTCATACTCATCGAGATGCAAGTCGTGATTCCTATTACTAGAACATGATCAATCTCATACATCACATACATCATTCATCACATCCTTTTGGCCATATCACATCACATAGCATACCCTGCAAAAACAAGTTAGACGTCCTCTAATTGTTGTTGCATGTTTTACGTGGCTGCTATGGGTTTTTAGCAAGAACGTTTCTTACCTACACAAAATCCACAAAGGTGATATGACAATTTCTATTTACCCTTCATAAGGACCCTTTTCATTGAATCCAATTAGACTAAAGTGGGAGAGATAGACACCCTCTAGCCATCTTATGCATCAAGTGCATGTCAGTCGGTGGAACCTGTCTCACGTAAGCGTACGTGTAAGGTCGGTCCGGGCCGTTTCATCCCACAATGCCGCCGAATCAAGATAAGACTAGTAACGGTAAGCAAATTGAACAAATCATCGCCCACAACTACTTGTGTTCTAGTCGTGCATAGAATCTACACATAGACCTAGCTCATGATGCCACTGTTGGGGAACATAGTAATAATTCAAAATTTTCCTATGTGTCACCAAGATCAATCTACGAGGTGCTAGCAATGAGAGAGAGTGAGGGAGTGCATCTTCATACCCTTGAAGATCGCTAAGCGGAAGCATTACAAGAACGCAGTTGATGGAGTCGTACTTGCGACGATTCAAATCGCGGAAGATCCGATCTAGCACCGAACGGACGGTGCCTCCGTGTTCAACACACGTACGGCCCGAGGACGTCTCCTCCTTCTTGATCCAGCAAGGGGAGAGGATAAGTTGAGGGAGAGCTCCGACAACACAACGGCCTGGTGGTGGAGCTAATTGTGGTTCTCCTGCAGGGCTTCGCCAAGCACTACGGAGGAGGAGGAGGTGTTGGAGGAGGGAGGGGCTGCGCCAGGGGAAGGGTGTGGCTGCCCTCCCACCCCCTCACTATATATAGGGGGAAGGGTAGAGGGGGTCGGCCCCTCTAGTTGGATCTAGAGGAGGGGGTGGCGGCCAGGGGAAACCCTAGATGGGTTTTGGCGCCCCCACCCCTAGGAAACTTGCCCCCAAGCCGGGAGGGGCGGCTGCCCTAGGGGTGGCGCCCCCGCCTCTTCAGGTTACGTGAGATGGGGTGGAAGGGGCGCACAACCCCTTAGTGGGCTGGTGTGCCCCCTCCCTTGGCCCATAAGGCCCCCCAACACTTGTCGGGGCCTCCGAAACTCCTTTCGGTCACACTAGTTGTCACCCCGTACCCCCGGAACAATTCCAGACTCCAATACCCTTCATCCAATATGTCGATCTTCACCTCCGTACTATTCCGGAGTTTCTCATCACGTCCGGGATCTCATCTGGGACTCCGAACAACCTTTGGTAACCACATACTATTCCCATTACAACTCTAGCATCACTGAACCTTAAGTGTGTAGACCCTACGAGTTCGGGAACCATGCAGACATGACTGAGACATCTCTCCGGCCAATAACCAACAATGGGATCTGGATACCCATGTTGGCTCCCACATGTTCCATGATGATCTCATCGGATGAACCACGATATCGGGGATTCAATCAATCCCGTCTACAATTCTGTTTGTCCATCGGTATGTAACTTGCCCGAGATTTGATCGTTGGTATCCCCATACCTCGTTCAATCTCGTTACCAGCAAGTCTCCTTACTCGTTTCGTAAAGCATGATCCCGTGACTAACTCCTTAGTCACACTGAGCTCATTATGATGATGCATTACCGAGTGGGCCCAGAGATACCTCTCCGTCATGCGGAGTGACAAATCCGAGTCTCGATTCGTGCCAACCCAATAGACACTTTCGGAAATACCTATAGTGCACCTTTATAGCCACCCAGTTATGTTGTGACGTTTGGTACACCCAAAGCATTCCTACGATATCCGGGAGTTGCACAATCTCATGGTCTAAGGAAAGATACTTGACATTAGAAAAGCTCTACCAAACGAACTACACGATCTTATGCTATGCTTAGGATTGGGTCTTGTCCATCACATCATTCTCCTAATGATGTGATCCCGTTATCAATGACATCCAATGTCCATGGTCAGGAAATCATAACCATCTATTGATCAACGAGCTAGTTAACTAGAGGCTCACTAGGGACATGTTGTGGTCTATGTATTCACACATGTATTACGGTTTCAAGTTAATATAATTATAGCATGAACAATAGACAATTATCATGAACAAGGAAATATAATAATAACCATTTTATTATTGCCTCTAGGGCATATTTCCAACACTGATAAGGTCGGATATTGCGTCGAACATTTGGTCAGACATTGGGTTGGACATTCCAACTAAATATCGGACCAATGCCAAGGAATCTTGTGCAAGTTAGACATTTGGTCGGAACATCCGAACTGATTTCTATAGCTTCTGTTTCTGACTTTTCTTTGGCTTCATAGGTTGCATACTACTTTGCATTGAGATGACCCAAAAAGTAAAAATTCTCATCTCGACAGAAGAAAATTTGTGGCACGTAGGTCTGGGGGGACACTGGTTTGCGGTCGTCCGACTGCCTCATGATTCGAAAACTGGTTTGGTCTTTGCATGAGCTTTAGCCTTTAATTATCTTAGATGGGGTCCATGCGTGCAACTTTTGGCACTTCCACCCATCCTACATTCCATTCTATTTATTTTGACATTCAAACTTGAATCTATTATATCCTTTAAATCAAATATCCAATTTATATTTCATTTGCCTATTCGTGTTTCTTGCGATGAGGGCTTTCAATTAAGATTCATTTTGGATAACTGATACTTTTGAAAAAAATGTTAAGTTTTAACTTCTAAAACTTAGTACGAGAGGCTGACAAATCACAACTTTAGTACCTACGCTGACGAAAAATTGCTTAAAGTTTTAGCTCCAAAACTTGATTCAAGTAACTAATGTCTGCTAGAATTATGTTGGTATTTCCCCGAAGAGGAAGGGGTGATGCAGCACAACGACGTAGGTATTTCCCTCAGTGATGAGACCAAGGTTATTGAACCAGTAGGAGAACCAGGCAAGACAATGTAAACAGCCCCTGCACACAAGTAACAAATACTCGCAACCTGACGTGTTGAAGTGGTTGTCAATCACTTTCGGGTAACGGTGCTAGAAATTGGCACGGAGACGGGATAAAGTTCTAATAGATTGGATAAATAGATCGCAAATAAAATAAAGTGCAGCAAGGTATTTTTGTATTTTTGGTTCAGTAAAACTGAAAATAAAATCAAATAAAAATAGATCACAAAGGCAAATATGATAAGAAGAGACCCGGGTGGCGTAGGTTTCACTAGTGGCTTCTCTCGAGAAAAATAGCAAATGGTGGGAAAAAATTACTGTTGGGCAATTGATAGAACTTCAAATAATCATGACGATATCTAGGAAATGATCATTATATAGGCATCATGTCCAAGATTAGTAGACCGACTCCTGCCTGCATCTACTACTATTACTCCACACATCGATCGCTATCCAGCATGCATCTAGTGTATTAAGTTCATGGAAAATTGAGTAATGCAATAAGAACGATGACATGATGTAGGCAAGATCTATTTATGTATAAATAGAACCCATCTTGTTATCCTTAATAGAAACAATACATACGTGTCGTTTCCCCTTCTGTCACTTTGATCAAGCACCGTAAGATCGAACCCATCACAAAGCACATCTTCCCATTGCAAGATAAATAGATCAACTTGGCCAAACAAAACCCAAATATCAGAGAAGAAGTACGAGGCTATAATCAATCATGCATATAAGAGATCAAAGAAGACTCAAATAACTTTCATGGATTAAAACATAGATCTGATCATAAACTGAAAGTTCATCGGATCCCAACAAACACACCGCAGAAAGACTTACATCATATGGATCTCTAAGAGACCATTGTATTGAGAATCAAGAGAGAGAGAGAGAGAGAGAGAGAGAGAGAGGAAGTCATCTAGATACTAACTATGGACCCGTAGGTCTACAAATAACTACTCACGCATCATCGGAGAGGCACCAATGGACATGATGAACCCCTCCGCGATGGTGTCTAGATTGGATCTGGTGTTTCTGGAACTTGCGGCGGCTGGAATTGATTTTCGTCGACTCCCCTAGGGTTTTTGGAATATTGGGGCATTTATAGAGCAAAGAGGCGGTGCAGGAGGCCACCGAGGTGGGCACAACCCACCTGGGCGCGCCTGGGGGGCCAGGCGCACCCTGGTGTCTTGTGCCCCCTCGGGCTCCCTCTCCGGTACTTCTTCGGCCCACTGGATGCCTTCTGGTCCAAAATCCACAAAATGTTTTGCTGCATTTGGACTCTGTTTGGTATTGATTTCCTGCGATGTAAAAAACTAGCAGAAAACAACAACTGACAATGGGCACTATGTCAGTAGGTTTGTACCAAAAAATGATGAACATCCAAGAATGATAATATAGCAGCATGGAACGATAAAAAACTATAGATTTGTTGGAGACGTATCAGCATACCCAAGCTTAATTCCTGCTTGTCCTCGAGTGGGTAAATGGTAAAAACAGAATATTTGATGTGGAATGTAGCCTAACATGTTCATCACATATTCTTTTTCTTTATAGCATGGACATTTGGACTTTTATATGGTTCAAAGCAATAGTCTAGTTTTGACATGAATACTTTAATACTCAAGCATACCAACAAGCAACCATGTCTTTCAAAATATCAACGTTAAAGCAAGTTATCCCTAGCCCATTATGGTCAACCACTGATCCATTCATGAAACACGCTCGAATATTAGCTACACCCAATGCTCAAATATGATCATAGTGCCCCTTAGTTGTTGCTTTATAAGAGAAGATGGAGACTCAAGTTCGAAAACAAAAATTGCATAAAGTAAAAGAAAGGCCCTTCGCAGAGGGAAGTGGGATTTGTAGAGGTGCTAGAGCTCAAAGCAAAAATTGAGAGATAAAAACATTTTGGGAGGCATACTTTTCCCACCAACGAAAAGGACTTAGAGCTCCCAACACTTTCCATGCTAGATATATCATAGGCGGTTCCCAAACAAAAAATAAAGTTTATTCCTTTTTCCACCATACTTTCACTTTCCATAGCTAACCGTATCCACGGGTGCCCTCCATACCAACACTTTCCAAGGAATTTATCATTTGACAACATAAAGCAAATTCATTTTTCATTTCGGGACAGGGTATCCCTAATACGTACCTTAGCCATACTCTCATGCAATGACAAGTGAATAAACACTCATCGTGAGAATAACACATCTAGCATGGAAAATATCGGCCACCCCTCACCGCCTCGCGAGCGGTACGAGCACACAAAAGATAAATTTATTTTGGAAATTAGAGATGGCACATACTAATTTGCATAGAACGGCACGGAAATACCGCATATAGGTAGGTATAGTGGAATCATATGGCAAAACTGGTTTAAAGGGTTTTGGATGCACAAGTAGTGATCATACTTAGTGCAAAATGAATGCTAGCAAAAAGATTGACAAGCATCCAACCAAGAAACAAAAAATCTCGCACCCAAGCATTAAGAATAAGTAACACTGAATAATGCACCATAAGTAGGATGTAATTTCATTGCATAACTATTGACTTTCATGCTTGCATAGGGAATCACAAACCTTAACACCAATATTCTTACTAAAGCATAATTACTCATCAACATGACTCACATATCATATAGTCATATCTCAAAGCCATTACTAAGAACCAAGTTTATTTTGTCCAATGATCTTCATGAAAGTTTTTATTATATCCTCCTTGGATATCTATCACTTTGGGACTAATTTCATATGTTGCTTTTAATAAGCTCAAACAAATATAAGTGAAGAACATGAGCATAATATTTCTTTCTCTCAAAATAATTTAAGTGAAGCAAGAGAGAATTTCTTAAAAAAATTACTAACTCCCAAATAAATCTAAGTGAAGCAAGAGAGAATTTCTTCAAAAATAACAAAGCACACCGTGCTCAAAAATATATAAGTGAAGCACTAGAGCAATTCCATGGCTCTAAAAGTTTAAGTGAAGCATAGGAGCAAGCATAGCATAAATTTTGGATCTCTCAAAAAGGTGTGTCCAGCAAGGATTCAAGACTTAAAACACAAAGCAAAACAAGCAAAGACTCATATCATACAAGACGCTCCAAGCAAAACTCATAATATGTGACGAATAAAAATATAGCTCCAAGTAAAATACCGATGGTTGTTAGAAGAAAGAGGGGATGCCATTCAGGGGCATCCCCAAGCTTAGTTGCTTGCTACTTCTTGAATATTATCTTGGGGTGCCTCGGGCATCCCTAATCTTAGCATTTTGCTAATCCTTATTCCTTCATCCATCATAATCGCACCCAAAACTTCAAAACTTCAATCACACAAAACTCAACAAAACCTTCGTGAGATCCATTAGTATAAGAAAGCAAACCACTACTATAAGTACTGTTGAAAACCCATTCGTATTTTTTTTTGCATTATATCTACTGTATTCCAACTTTTCTATGGCAAAAACTCTTCAAAGAAAACCATAGAATCATCAAAACAAGCACACAACGCAAAGAAAACAGAATCTGTCAAAAACAGAACAGCCTGTAACAATCTAACTACTTTGAATATTTCCGTAACTCCAAAAATTCTAAAAAATATGAAGATGTGAATAATTTGTTTATTAATATTCTGCAAAAATAATCAACTCAAAAGCACTCTTCTGTTAAAAACTAAAAATATTTTTGTGAGCGCAAAAGTTTCTATTTTTCAGCAACATCAAATCAACTCTCACCCAAATCATCCAAAGGCCTTGCTTGGCACAAACACTAAGTTAAACCACAAAAACACATATAATCAGAGGCATAATTGTTTATTTTATTGAAAACAGCAAAAAAACAAAAGGAAAAAGATACAAGTTGGGTTGCCTCCCAACGAGCGCTATCTTTTACGCCCCTAGCTAGGCATAACGCGAAGGATCTATGTGTTGTCATCTTTAGCTCTATATCCATACAATGCCCTCATGATTGATTCATATGGTGGCCTAATTCTTGTTCTAGGGAAGTGTTCCATACCCTTCCTTAGTGGAAATTGAAATTTAATATTGCCTTGTTTCATATCAATCACGGCACCAATAGTGCGTAAAAATGGTCTACCAAGAATAATTGGGCAAGACGGATTGCAATCAATATGAAGAACAAAAAAATCTATGGGCACATAATTCCTATTTGCAAGAATAAGAACATCATTAATTCTTTCCATAGGCTTTTTAATAGTAGAATCCGCCAAGTGCAAATTTAAAGAGCATTCTTCAATATCGGTAAGACCAAGCACATCACATAAAGATTTCAGAATTGTAGAAACACTAGCACCCAAGTCACATAAAGCAAATCACTCATAATTTTTAATATTGAATTTGATGGTAGGTTCCCATTCATCATGTAATTTTCTAAAAAATTAAACTTCTACTTCCAACTTTTCTTCAAAAGCTTTCATCATAGCATCAACAATATGTTCTGTAAAAGCTTTATTTTGTTCATAAGCATGGGGTGAATTTATCATGGATTACAACAAAGAAACACAATCAACCAAAGAGAAATTACCATTGTTAAAGTATTTTTAATCCAAAATAGTGGGCACATCATTAGTTAAAGTTTTGACCTCTTCAAACCCACTTTTATCAATTTTCTCAACAAGATTTTCACCATCCGAATTATTGGGACGCCTTCTAGCTAAAGTTGACTCTTCTCCAGTCCCTTTTTAATCAATCTTAATTTTACTAAACAAAGAATCAATAGAGGAAACAGCAATCATTTTAAGATCTTCATCACTTTTATGAAAGCAATCACTCGAATACGCCCTTTCTAAAAATTCTCTTTTACCTCTAAGCATAGCGGTTCTTTTCTTACTTTCATCCATAGAAACATAAAGAGCTTTAATTGATTCTTGAACTTTAGGCACAAAAATTTTCATCTTGAGAGTTTCTACATCATGAGAAATTCTATCAATACTTCTAGACATATCATCAACTTTATTCAGCTTTTCTTCTATCGTAGCATTGAAAAAAATTTGGGTATTGATAAATTATTTAATATTATTCTCAAGATGAAAGGTGTTCCTATTATTATTATAAGAAGGATTACCATAGGGATTACCATAATTATTAGAGGAATTACTAGGAAAAGGCCTAGGATTAAAAGTACCTCTATATGCATTGTTATTGAAATTGTTTCGCGAGATAAAATCACATCTATGGCATCACTATTTTTCTCAATCAAAGTGGACAAAGGCACATTATTAAAATCAATAGGAGCACTTTTATTAGCAACCAACTTCATAAGAGCATCAACTTTTTCACTGAAAGAATTATTGTTGGGGAACGTAGCAAAAATTCAAAATTTTCCTACGTGTCACCAAGATCAATCTATGGAGAAACCAGCAACGAGGGGAAGGAGAGTGCATCTACATACCCTTGTAGATGGCTAAGCGGAAGCGTTCAAGAGAACGGGGTTGAAGGAGTCGTACTCGTCGTGATCCAAATCATCGGAGATCCTAATGCCGAACGGACGGCACCTCCGCGTTCAACACACGTGCAGCCCGGTGACGTCTCCCATGCCTTGATCCAGCAAGGAGAGAGGGAGAGGTTCAGGAAGACTCCGTCCAGCAGCAGCACAACAGCGTGGTGGTGGTGGAGGAGCGTGGCAATCCTGTAGGGCTTCGCCAAGCACCGCGAGATATGAGGAGAAAGAGAGGTAGGGCTGCGCCAGGAAGAGGTGAAAACTCATGTGTTTGCAGCCCCAAATACCTCAAGTATATATAGGGGAGAGGGAGGGGGCTGTGCCTCCCCTAGGGTTCCCACCCCAAGGGGTGCGGCTGCCCCCAAAACCCATCTAGGGTGCGGCCAAAGGGGGGGAGGGGGGAAACTTGCCCCCCAAGTAAGGTGGAAGCACCCCCTCCCCAAACCCTAGGCGCCTTGGGCCCTTGTGGGGGGTCGCACCAGCCCACCTGGGGCTGGTCCCCTCCCGCACTTGGCCCATGCTGCCCTCTGGGGCCGGTGGCCCCACTTGGTGGACCCCTGGGACCCTCCCGGTGGTCCCGGTACGTTACCGATAACACCCGAAACTTTTCCGGTGACCAAAACAGGACTTCCCATATATAAATCTTTACATCCGGACAACTCCGGAACTTCTCATGACGTCCGGGATCTCATCCGGGACTCCTAACAACATTCGGTAACCACATACAAACTTCCTTTATAACCCTAGTGTCATCGAACCTTAAGTGTGTAGACCCTACGGGTTCGGGAACCATGCAGACATGACCGAGACGTTCTCCGGTCAATAGCCAACAGCGGGATCTGGATACCCATGTTGGATCCCACATGTTCCACGATGATCTCATCGGATGAACCACGATGTCGAGGATTTGATCAATCCCGTATACAATTCCCTTTGTCTAGTTGTATTGTACTTGCCTGAGATTCGATCATCGGTATGCCGATACCTTGTTCAATCTCCTTACCGGCAAGTCTCCTTACTCGTTCCGTAACACATCATCCCGTGATCAACCCCTTGGTCACATTGTGCACATTATGATGATGTCCTACCGAGTGGGCCTAGAGATACCTCTCCGTTCACATGGAGTGACAAATCCCAGTCTCGATTCGTGCCAACCCAACAGACACTTTCGGAGATACCCGTAGTGCACCTTTATAGCCACCCAATTACGTTGTGAAGTTTGGTACACCCAAAGCATTCCTACAGTATCCAGGAGTTGCACAATCTCATGGTCTAAGGAAAAGATACTTGACATTATAAAAGCTTTAGCATACGAACTACATGATCTTTGTGCTAGGCTTAGGGTTGGGTCTTGTCCAATGTCCATGGTCAGGAAACCGTAACCATCTATTGATCAACGAGCTAGTCAACTAGAGGCTTACTAGGGACATGGTGTTGTCTATGTACCCACACATGTATCTCAGTTTCCTATCAATACAATTATAGCATGGATAATAAACGATTATCATGAACAAGGAAATATAATAATAATAACCAATTTATTATTGCCTCTAGGGCATATTTCGAACAGTCTCCCACTTGCACTAGAGTCAATAATCTAGTTCACATCGCCATGTGATTAACACTGATAGGTCACATCGCCATGTGACCAACATCCAAAGAGTTTACTAGTGTCACTAAACTAGTTCACATCATCATGTGATTAAGACTCAATGAGTTCTGGGGTTTGATCATGTTTTGCTTGTGAGAGAGATTTTAGTCAATGGGTCTGCAACATTGAGATCCGTATGTACTTCGCAAATCTCTAGGTCATATTGTAAATGCTACTACCACGCTCCACTTGGAGCTATTCCAAATGGTTGCTCCACTATACGTATCCGGTTTGCTACTCAGAGTCATTCGGATAGGTGTTAAAGCTTGCATTGACGTAACCCTTTACGCCGAACTCTTTATCACCTCCATAATTGAGAAACATGTCCTTATTTACTCCAAGGACAACTTTGACCGCTGTCCAATGATCCCCATTCCTGGATCATTCTTGTACCCCCTTGCCAGACTCATGGCAAGGCACACTTCTGGTGTGGTACACAGCATAGCATATTATAGAGCCTACGTCCGAAGCATAGGGGACGACCTTCGTCCTTTCTCTCTCTTCTTCCGTGGTCGAGCTTTAACTCTTAACTTCATACCTTTACAACTCAGGCAAGAACTCCTTCTTTGACTGATCCATCTTGAACACCTTCAAGATCATGTCAAGGTATGTGCTCATTTGAAAGTACCATTTAGCGTTTTTGATCTATCCTCAGAGTTATTGATGCTCAATGTTCAAGCAGCTTAATTCAGGTTTTCTATTGAAAAACATTTTTCAAATAACCCTATATGCTTTCCAGAAATTCTACATTATTTCTGATCAACAATATGTCAACAACATATACTCATCAGAAATTCTATAGTGCTCCCACTCACTTCTTTGGAAATACAAGTTTCTCTTAAACTTTGCATAAACCCAAAAAAAATTATCATCTCATCAAAGCGTACATTCCAACTCCGAGATGCTTACTCCAGTCCTTAGAAGGATTGCTGGAGCTTTGCATACTTGTTAGTGTCTTTCAGGAATGACAAAACCTTCTGGTTGTATCACATACAACCTTTCCTCAAGGATATCGTCGAGGAAACAATGTTTTGACATCCTATCTGCAATATTTCATAAATCACGCATTAATTGCTAACATAATTCCAACAGACCCTTAGCATTGCTACGAGTGGGAAAGTCTCATCGTAGTCAACTCCTTGAACTTGTCGGAAAACATCTTAACGACAAGTCGAGCTTTCTTAATGGTAATACTTACCATCATTGTCTGTCTTTCTTTTAAAATCCATCTGTACCCAACAGCCTTACGACCATCAAGTAGTTCTTCCAAAGTCTACACTTTGTTTTCTTACATGGATCCTCTTCTCGTATTTTATGGCCTCAAGCCATTTGTCAGAATCCGGGCCCACCATCGCTTCTCCATAGCTCATAGGTTCATTGTTGTCTAGCAACATGACCTTCAAGACAGGGTCACCGTACTACTCTGAAGCAGTACCTATCCTTGTCGTCCTACGAGGTTTGGTAGTGACTTGATCTGAAGCATTATGATCACTATCATCAGCTTCCACTTCAATTGGTGTAGGTGCCACAGGAACAACTTCCTGTGCCCTGCTACACACTAGTTGAAGTGATGGTTCAACAACCTCATCAAGTCTCCACCATCCTCCCACTCAATTCTTTCGAGAGAAACTTTTCCTCGAGAAAGGACCCGTTTCTAGGAACAATCCTTTTGCTTCCGGATCTGAAATAGGAGGTATACCCAACTGTTGTTGGGTGTCCTATGAAGATGCATTTATCCACTTTGGGTTCGAGCTCATCAGGATGAAACTTTTTCATATAAGCATCGCTGCCCCAAACTTTCAAGAAATGACAGCTTAGGTTTCTCTAAACCATAGTTCATACGGTGTCATCTCAACGGAATTACGTGGTGCCCTATTAAAGTGAGTGTGGTTGTCTCTAATTCCTAACCCATGAACGATAGTGGTAATTCGATAAGAGACATCATGGTACGCACCATATCCAATAGGGTGCAACTATGATGTTCGGACACACCATCACACTATGGTGTTCCAGGCGGTATTAATTGTGAAACCATTTCCACAATGTCTTAATTGCGTGCCAAAGCTCGTAACTCAGATACTCATCTCTATGATCATATCATAGACATTTTATCCTCTTGTCACAATGATCTTTCAACTTCACTCTGAAATTACTTGAACCATTCAATAATTCAGATTTGTGTTTCATCAAGTAAATATACTCAACATCTACTCTAATCATCTGTGAAGTAAGAACATAATGATATTCACTGCATGCCTCGGCACTCATTGGACTGCACACATCAAAATGTGTTACTTCCAACAAGTTGCTATCTTGTTCCATCTTACTGAAAACGAGGCTTTTCAGTCATCTTGCCCATGTGGTATGATTTGCATATCTCAAGTGATTCAAAATCAAGTGAGTCCAAACGATCCATCTGCATGGAGTTTCTTCATGCGTATACACCAATAGACATGGTTCGCATGTCTCAAACTTTTCAAAAACGAGTGAGTCCAAAGATCCATCAACATGGAGCTTCTTCATGCGTTTTATACCAATATGACTTACATGGCAGTGCCACAAGTAAGTGGTACTATCATTACTATCTTATATCTTTTGGCATGAAAATGTGTATCACTACGATCGAGATTCAATAAACCATTCCTTTAGGTGCAAGACCATTGAAGGTATTATTCAAATAAATAGAGTAACCATTATTCTCCTTAAATGAATAACTGTATTGCGATAGACATAATCCAATCATGTCTATGCTCAACGCAAACACCAAATGACAATTATTCAGGTTTAATACTAATCTTGATGGTAGAGGGAGCGTGCGATGTTTGATCACATCAACCTTGGAAACACTTCCAACACACATCGTTATCTCACTTTTAGCTAGTCTACGTTTATTCCGTAGCCTTTTACTTTGAGTTACTAACACTTAGCAATCGAACCGGTATCTCAATACCCTGGTGCTACTAGGAGTACTAGTAAAGTACACATTTGATTCAATGTATATCCAATATACTTCTGTCGACCTTGCCTGCCTTCTTATCTAGTAAGTATCTAGGGTGGTTCTGCTTCAGTGTTTGTTCCTCTCATTACAGAAGCACTTAGTCTCGGGTTTGGGTTCAACCTTGGGTTTCTTCACTGGAGTAGCAACTGATTTGCCGTTTCATGAAGTACCCCTGCTTTCCCTCGCCTTTCTTGAAACTAGTGGTTTCACTAACCATCAACAATTGATGCTCCTTCTTGATTTCTACATTCGTGGTGTCAAACATCGCGAATAGCTCAAGGATCATCACATCTATCCCTGCTATGTTATAGTTCATCATGAAGCTCTAGTAGCTTGGTGGCAATGTCTTTGGAGAAACATCACTATCTTATCTGGAAAATTAACTCCCACTTGATTCAAGTGATTGTTGTACCCAGACAATCTGAGTACAAGCTCAACGATTGAGATCTTCTCCCTTAGTTTGTAGGCTAGAAAACTCGTCGGAGGTCTCATACCTCTTGATGTGGGAACGAGCCTGAAATCCCAATTTCATCTCTTGGAACATCTCATATGTTCTGCGACATTTCAAAAATGTCTTTGGTGCCTCAATTCTAAACCATTTAACATTACCGAACTATCATGTAGTCATCAAAACGTGTATGTCAGATGTTCGCAACATCCATAGACCACGTTCGAGGTCCAGCACACCGAGCGGTGCATTAAGGACATAAGCTTTCTACTGTCCGCATAATTACTACTGTCAACTTTTAACTATATTTTCTCTAGGAGCATATCTAAAACAGTAGAACTAAAGCGCGAGCTATGACATAATTTGCAAAGATCTTTTGACTATGTTCAGGATAATTAAGTTCATCTAATGAACTCCCACTGAGATAGACATCCCTCTTGTCATCTAAGTGATTACATGATCCAAGTCAACTAGGCCGTGTCCGATCATCACGTGAGACGGACTAGTCATCATCGATGAACATCTTCATGTTGATCGTATCCACCATACGACTCATGCTCGACCTTTCGGTCTCTTGTGTTCCGAGGCCATGTCTGTACATGCTAGGCTCGTCAAGTTAACCTAAGTGTTTCGCGTGTGTAAATCTGGCTTACACCCGTTGTATGTGAACGTTAGAATCTATCACACCCGATCATCACGTGGTGCTTCGAAACGACGAACTTTCGCAATGGTGCACAGTTAGGGGAACACTTTCTTGAAATTTTAATGAGGGATCGTCTTATTTACTACCATCGTTCTAAGAAAATAAGATGCATAAACATGATAAACATCACATGCAATCAAAAAGTGACATGATATGGCCAATATCATTTTGCTCCTTTTGATCTCCATCTTCGGGGCTCCATGATCATCATCGTCACCGGCATGACACCATGATCTCCATCATCGTGTCTCCATGAAGTTGTCTCGCCAACTTATTACTTCTACTACTATGGCTACCGGTTAGCAATAAAGTAAAGTAATTACATGGCGTTGTTCAATGACACGCAGGTCATACAATAAATAAAGACAACTCCTATGGCTCCTGCTGGTTGTCATACTCATCGACG
This sequence comes from Triticum aestivum, assembly GCF_018294505.1. NCBI lineage: Eukaryota > Viridiplantae > Streptophyta > Magnoliopsida > Poales > Poaceae > Triticum > Triticum aestivum. Next base: position 628,273,868 of record NC_057798.1, read on the forward strand.
TGCAACTCGTGATTCCTATTACAAGAACATGATCAATCTCATACATCACATATCATTCATCACATTCTTCTTGGCCATATCACATCACATAGCATACCCTGCAAAAACAAGTTAGACGTCCTCTAATTGTTGTTTGCATGTTTTACGTGGCTGCTATGGGTTTCTAGCAAGAACGTTCTTACCTACGCAAAAGCCACAACGTGATATGCCAATTGCTATTTACCCTTCATAAGGACCCTTTTCATCGAATCCGATCCGACTAAAGTCGGAGAGACTGGCACCCGCTAGCCACCTTATGCAACAAGTGCATGTCAGTCGGTGGAACCTGTCTCACGTAAGTGTACATGTAAGGTCGGCCCGGGCCGCTTCATCCCACAATACCGTCGAAACAAGATTGGACTAGTAATGGTAAGCATATTGAACAAAATCAACGCCCACAACTACTTTGTGTTCTACTCGTGCAAAGAATCTACGCAATAGACCTAGCTCATGATGCCACTGTTGGGGAACGTAGCAGAAATTCAAAATTTTCCTACGTGTCACCAAGATCTATCTATGGAGAAACCAACAACAAGGGGAAGGAGAGTGCATCTACATACCCTTGTAGATCGCTAAGCGGAAGCGTTCAAGAGAACGGGGTTGAAGGAGTCGTACTCGTCGTGATCCAAATCACCGGAGATCCTAGTGCCGAACGGACGGCACCTCCGCGTTCAACACACGTGCAGCCCGGTGACGTCTCCCATGCCTTGATCCATCAAGGAGAGAGGGAGAGGTTGAGGAAGACTCCGTCCAGCAGCAGCACAATGGCGTGGTGGTGGTGGAGGAGCGTGGCAATCCTGCAGGGCTTCGCCAAGCACCGCGAGATATGAGGAGAAAGAGAGGTAGGGCTGCGCCAGGGAGAGGTGAAAACTCATGTGTTTGCAGCCCCAAATACCTCAAGTATATATATGTCACGCCCAATATGCGATACTATCCTAAAGAGACTCGAAGGTCCCACCAAGGATAGAACCGCATATTGAAATGCTTTTGCAAGGTGGATATCATTACATCAACATTACATAATAGATGGGGATACATACAAGAGGCATACAATGCCATACGAGTACAACATCATCATACATAAGAGCATCATCCGACTACGGATGAAACACAAAAAGAAACTCAAATGACATCCACCCTGCTAGCCCAGGCTGCCGACCTGGAACCTATCCCCTGATCGAAGAAGAAGCAGAAGAAGAACTCCAAAACAAGCAACATCGCTCTCGCGTCAAGATCATCGCATAACCTGTACCTGCAACTGTTGTTGTAGTAATCAGTGAGCCATGAGGACTCAGCAATCCCATTACCATGGGTATCAAGACTAGAAAAGCTTAAAGGGAATGGAAGGGGTAAAGTGGTGAGGTTGCAGCAGCGACTAAGCATGATATGGTGGCTAACATACGCAAATAAGAGCGAGAATAGAGCAAACGGAACGGTCGTGAAGCTAGCAATGATCAAGAAGTGATCCTGAACTCCTACTTACGTCAAACATAACCCAAAAACCGTGTTCACTTCCCGGACTCCGCCGAGAAGAGACCATCACGGCTACACACGCGGTTGATGCGTTTTAATTCGTATCTGGTGTCAAGTTATCTACAACCGGACATTAACAAATTCCCATCTGCCACATAACCGCGGGCACGGCTTTCGAAAGTTTATACCCTGCAGGGGTGTCCCAACTTAGCCCATGATAAGCTCTGGCGATCAACGAAGGATATACCTTCTCCCAGGAAGACCCGATTAGACTCGGAATCCCGGTTTACAAGACATTTCGACAATGGTAAAACAAGACCAGTAAGACCGCCCGATGCGCCGACAATCCTGATAGGAGCTGCACATATCTCGTTCTCAGGGCAACACCGGATGAACACTACGTACAACTAAAACCATCCCTCAAGTTTCCCCGAGGTGGCGCTGCAAGTGGCTCTGGTACGGACCAACACTTAGAAAAGCATTGGCCCGGGGGGGCTATAATAAAGATGACCCTTGGGTTAATTACTCCCAAGGGAAATGTAGGTGGTGGTGAGGCAAATGGTAAAACCAAGGTTGGGCCTTGCTGGAGGAGTTTTATTCAAAGCGAACTGTCAAGGGGGTCCCATAAATCACCCAACCGCGTAAGGAACGCAAAATCCGGGAACATAACACCGGTATGACGGAAACTAGGGCGGCAAGAGTGGAACAAAACACCAGGCATAAGGCCGAGCCTTCCACCCTTTACCAAGTATATAGATGCATTAATTAAATAAGAGATATTGTGATATCCCAACATAAACCTGTCCACCATGGAGCAATCTTCAACTTCACCTGCAACTAGCAACGCTATAAGAGGGGCTGAGCAAAGCGGTAACATAGCCAAGCAATGGTTTGCTAGGAAGGGTGTCAAAGGTTAGAGGTTCATGGCAATTTGGGAGGCTTGATGAGCAAAATATAGGTAACGCAGCATAGCGATAGAACGAAGCAACTAGCATAGCAATGATAGTAGTGAGATCCAGGGTAGCGGTCATCTTGCCTGAAATCCCGCTAGGAAGAAGAACGAGTCCATGAGGGAGATGAAGCCACGAAGACGAACCAAGCGTAGACGAACGAATCCTCACGATCGCAACGAAATGGGAACTATCGAGAAGAAACACACAACATGGTAAACGCACCACACATAGACAAGACATGATGCACAACAAGCATGATGCATGACAAAGCTACATGAAGCTACTCATGGCAAGAGATGATGCAAACAAGAACAACACATCAAGGCAAGTTTAAATGAGGCCGGGAACAACATATAACAATTCCGGTAAGTCCTCATATGCAAATTTCGAAATTGGTCCAGATCTGAATAAACATTATGTTCAAGTTGTTAAATAGCAAGTTAAAATGCACCAAGATGATCTACGCGAGATTCTAGTCAAGTTACATATAAAGTTTATTTAATTCGGAGCTACGGCCTAGAAGATATGAGCAAAACAAGATAAACATGGCATTGATGCAAATTGCATACAAATATCAAGAAAACACCTCAAAACAAGGATGCAACATGATAATATGAAGCTACATGCAATTCTAAGCAAGTTTCATATAGAGCACACTCAAAACGGAGCAACGGTGCAACACATACACTCCAAACAAGACATAACAACAATCTGCCCAAAACAGCAACTAGGCATATTGCAAGCATCAAAACAATATGCTACAGCAGCTCAACATAATAACAAAAGACATGGACATGATGTACAGGTAATGCATAACAAAACATGAACACTGAGCTATCTCCAGAAATCACTAGAACATGCTCAAACACACATGGCAAGATTGCAAATGATAACAGTTTCAGACTTTACAGAAATAACATCAGGTTGCAATGTTTAGAGCTATCAAACAACATGCTACAGGAACTTATCATGGCAAACAAAGGCATGGCATGAATCTACTAAACTCATAGAACAAAAGTCCTTTACTGACCATGAGCCAAAAAGGATCAGAAGATATGATGGGACTCATGTAAACATGGCAAGTTATATGACAGATTCATACATGGCAGGAACAACAATAAGTAGGCATGTTGGTGAGCTTGTACCACTCACCACAGAGCAAAACATGGCATGGCAAGGCACCCAACAGTAAGAATACATATCTGTGAAGCTAAGCATGGCAAGAGCAAGTTCATAGGGTGCATGGATCACTAGCAAAGCTCATGGCAAAACTGAACTTAATGTTAAGAGGCTGACAGCAACATTATTTAGCAACTTTAGAGAAAGATAACAACATGCTACAGCAGGCTATAAATGTAACCAGGGGCACGGATGGATAGAGCATAACATGTATAACAAAATACCCTTAGTGAACATCTCCAGATTATGCATAGAATGACTTGTAGCAGCAGGTTTACATAGCATCACGAAATAACAGATTCAGCGTAGCAAAACAGTAACAGCAAGTACACTACTTAACAAGCTTGATTCACTCACCACAAATCATTGCATGACAATATAAGCATAGCATCAGCAAGAAGACATGTTTATGAAACAAACCAAGGCAAGAACAAGTTCATAGCATGCAAGGATCAACTACAACAACCTTGGCAAAATTGAATAACATGTAAACAATCTGCCAGGAAACATTTTATAGCAAAAGTAGAGCAAGAAACTGACATGCTAGACTACTCCATAATTGCAAACAGGGGCATTAATGGATATATTATAACCATATGTTCAAAACATCCTTACTGAAGTATCTCAAAATATGCATGGATCTCTCTGTAGCAACATGTTTACATGGCATCAAAATAACAGCAGAACAGGGACTAAAATCAGCAACATCACGAAGCCTAGTTTGCATGCTTGTTCTAGTCACCACATTGATCACAAAAATACATGGCATACACCCCTGTAAATATTTCATGATGTAGCACAAAACACGTGTAGACATCAACCTCATAGGATGCACACATCAAACATGGCAAAAATGACAAATAAACATGTTCTGTTAACAGACAGCAGACAACATCTTAAAGCACTCTTGCAACAATGATTCAGACATCAAAATGGACTCAAATGAACACGGTGCAATGGAATGAAATGAAGAGCATCTCGCAGCGAACATTTTGATATATTACACGCACGAATCGGAGCAGTATGCAACAAGTTATGGCACAATGAACAGGGCATGAAAAATGTCTAAATATTCAGGGACTTAGCCGTTTTTCTGAAGAAAAAAACAGTCGGGCGCCAGAAAGCTATATGACGCATAGGGCGCGGGATAGGGTCGGTGCTCACATTGGGCTCGGCCCAGGACAGCGAGGAAGAGGCCTGGCAGGCCGGGCCATGTAGGTGGGCCTTGGGGAGGCCAGCCCACGAGGCAGGGGAGGGGCCGGTCGTCGCCTTGCTCTCGTGCTCGCGCACGGGCAGGGTGCAGGGACAGTGGCGGCGAGCTTCAACGGGGACGGCAGGGGGGTCCGGCGAGGCCCCCGAGGTCGGGAACGGGCAGATCCGGCCTCGGGGATCCCGGATCCGGCATCGGCGGCGGTCGGAGGGTCGCGGGTCGGGGCGCAGAGGAGCTCGGCTCCCATGGCGGCGGCGAGATCCTGCGGGCAGAGGGAGGTTAGAGGAGGACGAAAGGAGAGGAAGGGAGAGTGGGGCGAGGCGGCACTAGCCTGGGTCGAGAGCGCGGCGGCTCCGGGGAGGGATCTCCGGCGAAGCTCCTCGCCGGTGACTACCGGAGACGGACGTGGCGTGGGGTTCCAGCGGGAGGAGGGGGACGAGTGCGCTCGGGCGCACGGCTGCTGGTTCGGCCCGGTTCGGCCTACGGCGGGCCGGATCTGGGCTCGGGCGGGCCTGGCGGCGGTTGCGCGGTGCGGGGAGAGAGGTGGGGCGACGTGGAGGCCTGCGACTGGCTGCGGGAGGCGGGGTAGGTGACGTGGCGGCGCCCGGTTGGCCGGGGCGACGCCTCAGGTGGCGGCGCGGCCTCTGGGCCGGCGACAAGTGGCAGCGGTGGAGCGGCTGCGCACGGATTCTGAGGAGGGAGGTGGGAGGCTAGAGGTAGGGGAAGCTAGGCTTCCAAATCTGGCAAGGGGAGGTGTTTAAATAGGAAAGGGGGGCTAGGGTTAGGGGATTAGCTCCGTTTCGGAGCCGTTCGATCTCGATCGGATGGTCCGGAGTGGAGGGGGGTTAGATAGGTGGGCTAGTGGGCTGTGTGAGAGAGAGGCTTGGGCTGAGAGGACAGAGAGGAGAAATGCAGCCCGGCACGGTTTCGGAGACCGAAACGTCCGACGAATAAACCGGCAACGGTGCCGCTATATATTTAACGGTTGGGCTATCAAACGAGTTCCGAATGCGACGAAACTTGACAGGCGCTCTATCTACACTATAATAAGACCACATGTCAAGGTTCAACCCATTCTGAGAACATTTTTATGCCACATAAAAATAATATTTCGGAGGTGCCGCGGGCGCGTGTGAGTGTCTGGCTCAGAACGGACAACAGAGAGAACCGGCAGAACCCGAACGGATGCACGTATTGAAAAACATGCAGATGAAATGCAGATGATGACATGGCAAAATGCAACATGCAAGCAAATGACATGGCAACGACGGCGAATAACTGACAGACACCTGGCGCATCGAATCCGGGGCGTTACAATATAGGGGAGAGGGAGGGGGCTGCGCCTCCCCTAGGGTTCCCACCCCAAGGGGTGCGGCTGCCCCCAAAACCCATCTAGAGTGCGGCCAAAGGGGGGGAGGGGGGAAACTTGCCCCCCAAGTAAGGTGGAAGCACCCCCTCCCCAAACCCTAGGCTCCTTGGGCCCTTGTGGGGGGCGCACCAGCCCACCTGGGGCTGGTCCCCTCCCACACTTGGCCCATCCTGCCCTCTGGGGACGGTGGCCCCACTTGGTGGACCCCCGGGACCCTCCCAGTGGTCCCGGTACGTTAGATACCGATGGTTGTTAGAAGAAAGAGGGGATGCCATTCGGGGGCATCCCCAAGCTTAGTTGCTTGCTACTTCTTGAATATTATCTTGGGGTGCCTCGGGCATCCCTAAGCTTAGCCTTTTGCTAATCCTTATTCCTTCATCCATCATAATCGCACCCAAAACTTCAAAACTTCAATCACATAAAACTCAACAAAACCTTCGTGAGATCAATTAGTATAAGAAAGCAAACCACTACTATAAGTATTGTTGAAAACCCATTCGTATTTTTTTTTGCATTATATCTACTGTATTCCAACTTTTCTATGGAAAAAACTCTTCAAAGAAAACCATAGAATCATCAAAACAAGCACACAACGCAAAGAAAACAGAATCTGTCAAAAACAGAACAGTCTGTAACAATCTAACTACTTTGAATACTTCCGTAACTCCAAAAATTCTAAAAAATAGGAAGATGTGAATAATTTGTTTATTAATATTCTGCAAAAATAATCAACTCAAAAGTACTCTTCTGTTAAAAACTAAAAATATTTTTGTGAGCGCAAAAGTTTCTATTTTTCAGCAACATCAAATCAACTCTCACCCAAATCATCCAAAGGCCTTGCTTGGCACAAACACTAAGTTAAACCACAAAAACACATATAATCAGAGGCATAATTGTTTATTTTATTGAAAACAGCAAAAAACAAAAGGAAAAAAGATACAAGTTGGGTTGCCTCCCAACGAGCGCTATCTTTTATGCCCCTAGCTAGGCATAACGCGAAGGATCTATGTGTTGTCATCTTTAGCTCTAGATCCATACAATGCCCTCATGATTGATTCATATGGTGGCCTAATTCTTGTTCTAGGGAAGTGTTCCATACCCTTCCTTAGTGGAAATTGAAATTTAATATTGCCTTCTTTCATATCAATCACGGCACCAATAGTGCGTAAAAATGGTCTACCAAGAATAATTGGGCAAGACGGATTGCAATCAATATCAAGAACAAAAAAATCTATGGGCACATAATTCCTATTTGCAAGAATAAGAGCATCATTAATTCTTTCCATAGGCTTTTTAATAGTAGAATCCGCCAAGTGCAAATTTAAAGAGCATTCTTCAACATTGGTAAGACCAAGCACATCACATAAAGATTTCAGAATTGTAGAAACACTAGCACCCAAGTCACATAAAGCAAAACACTCATAATTTTTAATCTTGACTTTGATGGTAGGTTCCCATTCATCATGTAATTTTCTAAAAAATTAAACTTCTACTTCCAACTTTTCTTCAAAAGCTTTCATCATAGCATCAACAATATGTTCTGTAAAAGCTTTATTTTGTTCATAAGCATGGGGTGAATTTATCATGGATTACAACAAAGAAACACAATCAACCAAAGAGAAATTACCATTGTTAAAGTCTTTTTAATCCAAAATAGTGGGCAAATCATTAGTTAAAGTTTTGACCTCTTCAAACCCACTTTTATCAATTTTCTCAACAAGATTTTCACCATCCGAATTATCGGGACGCCTTCTAGCTAAAGTTTACTCTTCTCCAGTCCCTTTTTAATCAATCTTATGTTTACTAAACAAAGAATCAATAGAGGAAACTGCAATCATTTTAAGATCTTCATCACTTTTATGAAAGCAATCACTAGAATACGCCCTTTCTAAAAATTCTATTTTACCTCTAAGCATAGCGGTTCTTTTCTTACTTTCATCCATAGAAACATAAAGAGCTTTAATTGATTCTTGAACTTTAGGCACAAAAATTTTCATCTTGAGAGTTTCTACATCATGAGAAATTCTATCAATACTTCTAGACATATCATCAACTTTATTCAGCTTTTCTTTTATCGTAGCATTGAAAACTTTTTGGGTACTGATAAATTCTTTAATATTATTATCAAGATGAAAGGTGTTCCTATTATTATTATAAGAAGGATTGCCATAGGGATTACCATAATTATTAGAGGAATTACTAGGAAAAGGCCTAGGATTAAAAGTACCTCTATATGCATTGTTATTGAAATTGTTTCGCGAGATAAAATTCACATCTATGGCATCACTATTTTTCTCAATCAAAGTGGACAAAGGCACATTATTAAAATCAATAGGAGCACTTTTATTAGCAACCAACTTCATAAGAGCATCAACTTTTTCACTCAAAGAATTATTGTTGGGGAACGTAGCAGAAATTCAAAATTTTCCTACGTGTCACCAAGATCTATCTATGGAGAAACCAGTAACGAGGGGAAGGAGAGTGCATCTATATACCCTTGTAGATCTCTAAGCGGAAGCTTCAAGAGAACGGGGTTGAAGGAGTCGTACTCGTCGTGATCCAAATCATCGGAGATCCTAGTGCCAAACGGACGGCACCTCCGTGTTCAACACACGTGCAGCCCGGTGACGTCTCCCATGCCTTGATCCAGCAAGGAGAGAGGGAGAGGTTGAGGAAGACTCCTTCCAGCAGCAGCACAACAGCGTGGTGGTGGTGGAGGAGCGTGGCAATCCTGCAGGGCTTCGCCAAGCACCGCGAGATATGAGGAGAAAGAGAGGTAGGCCTGCGCCAGGGAGAGGTGAAAACTCATGTGTTTGCAGCCCCAAATACCTCAAGTATATATAGGGGAGAGGGAGGGGGCTGCGCCTCCCCTAGGGTTCCCACCCCAAGGGGTGCGGCTGCCCCCAAAACCCATCTAGGGTGCGGTCAAATGGGGGGAGGGGGGAAACTTGCCCCCCAAGTAAGGTGGAAGCACACCCTCCCCAAACCCTAGGCGCCTTGGGCCCTTGTGGGGGGCGCACCAGCCCACCTGGGGCTGGTCCCCTCCCACACTTGGCCCATGCTGCTCTCTGGGGCCGGTGGCCCCACTTGGTGGACCCCCGGGACCCTCCCGGTGGTCCCGGTACGTTACCGATAACACCCAGAACTTTTCCGGTGACCAAAACAGGACTTCCCATATATAAATCTTTACCTTCGGACCACTCCGGAACTCCTTGTGACGTCCGGGATCTCATCCGGGACTCCAAACAACATTCGGTAACCACATACAAACTTCCTTTATAACCCTAGCGTCATCGAACCTTAAGTGTGTAGACCCTACGGGTTCGGGAACCATGCAGACATGACCGAGACGTTCTCCGGTCAATAGCCAACAGAGGGATCTGGATACCCATGTTGGCTCCCACATGTTCCACGATGATCTCATCGGATGAACCACGATATCGAGGATTCGATCAAATCCGTATACAATTCCGTTTGTCTAGCGGTATTGTACTTGCCCGAGATTCGATCGTCGGTATGCCGATACCTTGTTCAATCTCGTTACCGGCAAGTCTCTTTAATCGTTCCGTAACACATCATCCCGTGATCAACCCCTTGGTCACATTGTGCACATTATGATGATGTCCTACCGAGTGGGCCCAGAGATACCTCTCCATTCACACGAAGTGACAAATCCCAGTCTCGATTCGTGCCAACCCAACAGACATTTTCGGAGATACCCGTAGTGCACCTTTATAGCCACCCAGTTACGTTGTGACGTTTGGTACACCCAAAGCATTCGTACGGTATCTGGGAGTTGCACAATCTCATGGTCTAAGGAAAAGATACTTGACATTAGAAAAGCTTTAGCATACGAACTACATGATCTTTGTGCTAGGCTTAGGATTGGGTCTTGTCCATCACATCATTCTCCTAATGATGTGATCCCGTTATCAACAACATCCAATGTCCATGGTCAGGAAACTGTAACCATCTATTGATCAACGAGCTAGTCAACTAGAGGCTTACTAGGGACATGGTGTTGTCTATGTACCCACACATGTATCTGAGTTTCCTATGAATACAATTATAGCATGGATAATAAACATTATCATGAACAAGGAAATATAATAATAATAACCAATTTATTATTGCCTCTAGGGCATATTTCCAACAATTATTTCTTCTATTGAATTAACTTTTTTACTAGTAGGAGCTCTTTCGGTATGCCATTGTGAGTAATTTGCCATAATATTTTCTAGCAATTTAGTAGCTTCACCCAAAGTAATTTCCATAAAAGTACCCCCTACAGCTGAATCTAAAAGACGAGAAACAAAATTCAACCCCGCATAAAAAAATTGTACGATCATCCAAAGATTTAACCCATGAGTTGGGCAATTCCTTAGCATCAGTTTCATCCTTTCCCAAGATTGTGCAACATGCTCATGTTCAAGTTGCTTGAAATTCATAATCTGGCTTCTAAGGGAAATGATATTTGCGGGCGGAAAATACTTAGTAATAAAAGCATCCTTGCATTTGTTTCAAGAATCGATACTATTGCGAGACAAAGAAGAAAAGCAAATTTTTGCGCGATCTCGCAAAGAAAACTGAAATAATTTCAACTTCACAACATCATTGTCCACATTTTTTTTCTTTTGCATATCGCATAATTCCACGAATGTGTTAAGATGGGACGCGGCATCCTCATTAGGAGTACCGGAAAATTGATCTTTCATATCAAGATTCAGCAAAGCAGTATTAATATCACAAGACTCCGCTAGTGGCTGGAGGAGCAATTGGAGTGCTAATAGAATCATCGTTGGTATTTGAGAAATCACACAGCTTGGTGTTCTCTTGAGTAATGGTGACTTCGCAACAAGATTGCACTCAAAAACAGATTTGACGAGAAAACGGCGAACGAAAAAGAGGACGAATAAAATGAAAAAATTTGTGAAGCGGGGGAGTGGAAAACGAGAGGCAAATGGCAAATAATGTAAATTGCAAGGAGATGAGATTTATGATTAGGAACCTGGTTGATGTTGATGATCCTCCCCGTCAACGGGGCCAGAAATTCTTTTTGATGTCTGCAAGAACTACATCGTCATTTCCCCAAAGAGGAAGAAATGATGCAGCACAACGATGGTAGGTATTTCCCTTAGTGATGAGAACAAGGTTATCGAACCAGTAGGAGAACCACACAACACAACGTAAACAACCCCTGCACACAAATAACAAATACTCGCAACCCGGCGTGTTAAAGGGGTTGTCAATCCCTTTCGGGTAACGGCGGCAGAAATTAGCATGGAGATGGGATAAAGTTCTAATAGATTGGATAAATAGATCGTAAATAAAATAAAGTGCGGCAAGGTATTTTTGTATTTTTGCTTTAGTAAAACTGAAAATAAAAGCAAATAAAAATAGATCACAAAGCCAAATATGATAAGAAGAGACCCGGGGCCGTAGGTTTCACTAGTGGCTTCTTTCAAGAAAAATAGCAAACGGCGGGAAAACAATTACTATTGGGCAATTGATAGAACTTCAAATAATCATGGCGATATCCAAGCAATGATCATTATATAGGCATCACGTCCAAGATTAGTAGATTGAATTCTGCCTGCATCTACTACTATTACTCCACACATCGACCGCTATCCAGCATGCATCTAGTGTATTAAGTTCATGAAAAAACGGAGTAATGCAATAAAAACGATGACATGATGTAGACAAGATCTATTTATGTAGAAACAGACCCCGTCTTGTTATCCTTAATAGCAACGATACATACGTGTCGTTCCCCCTTCTGTCACTAGGATCAAGCACCGTAAGATCGAACCCATCACAAAGCACCTCTTCCCATTGCCAGATAAATAGATCAAGTTGGCCAAACAAAACCCAAATATCGAAGAAGAAATATGAGGCTATAATCAATCATGCATATAAGAAATCAAAGAAGACTCAAATAACTTTCATGGATAAAAACGTAGATCTGATCATAAACTCAAAGTTCATCGGATCCCAACAAATACACCGCAAAAAGACTTACATCATATGGATCTCCAAGAGACCATTGCATTGAGAATCAAGAGAGAGAGAGAGAGAGAGAGAGAAAGCCATCTAGCTACTAACTACGGACCAGTAGGTCTACAAAAAACTACTCACGCATCATCGGAGAGGCGCTAATGGACATGATGAACCCCTCCGCGATGGTGTCTAGATTGGATCTGGTATTTCTAGAACTTGCGGCGGCTGGAATTGACTTTCGTCGACTCCCCTATGATTTCTGGAATAATGAGGTATTTATAGATTAAAGAGGCGGTGGAGGAGGCCACCGAGGTGGGTACAACCCACCTGGGCGCGCCTAGGGCCCAGGCGCGCCCTGGTGTCTTGTGCCCCCCTCGGGCCCCTTCTCTGCTACTTCTTCGGCCCACTGGATGTCTTCTGGTCCAAAAAAATCCATAAAAAATTTCGCTGTGTTTGGACTTCGTTTGGTATTGATTTCCTGTGGTGTAGAAAACAAGCAGAAAACAACAACTGGCACTGGGCACTATGTCAATAGGTTAGTACCAAAAAATGATATAAAATGACTATAAAATGATTGTAAAACATACAAAAATGATAATATAACAGCATGGAACAATCAAAAATTATAGATAGAGACATATCTGTGACCCAGAAATTTGCAACTTTCAGATGCAAAAGTGTAAGCTTCAGTGATTAACTTAAAACTGAATCAAAAATTTATAGATAGAGACATATCTGTGACCCTGCACCTTGGTGCCCCTATGAATTTTTGCCATCTTGATGAGACCAAGAAGCTTCATGTTGAGCACTTTTTCATTTAAAGTCATCTTGAGGACGACTATGAGCAATCTAATACATGTTGTCAAATACATATTCCTTTGAATTTTTTGTAAGCTTCGCTTCCAGGCATTGTTTTGGACCATATTTATATCCATTTTGACCATCTCGGAGAGAGTTATCAAATGGCAAACATCAATCTTCAAATCGACATCATCTTGAGCTCAAGCCAATCTTCACGATCGTGCTGCTTTTGACCGTCAACAGTTCTTTCAAACTAAGTTGAAATATGGCAATGGACCTACAGAGTGCGGGTGCGACGCCCATTACATACCCGCGCGGTCACGGAGTCACTCGAAGCATCGACCACGCGTACGTATGTGCACTCAATTCGCCTGCGCCAGGGTTGATTAAAGCAAAATATGCTTTTCTACGGTGGTGGGCTCAACGGAAAAGTGGAACCGGACGCCGTGCCCCGCCCTCCTTACGAATTTGTCTGTTTCAGAGAGAGATGGAGCTCCGATGTGCTCCCCGTGACCTGTCAATTCATTCTCGCCGAGCTAGCATCCATGCCGCCCGACACCTTCAAACGTTTCAAAACCGTCACCTTTCCTCCCGGGGCTACACATTACACAAGTGGCCTCTCCACTACTGTACAAAAACGCGGGCAAGCGCGCGCGTCACAGGCCGCGTGTGACTCGCGGCGGTAGGCCACACACATGCCCGCTCCATCCCTGTCTCGCCTCGACCGCATGCATGCGCGCGACGACATCGCACGTCGCGTCGCCGCCATGCCGCCTCGAGCGCGCGCAAAAGTGACCGTTGCGCCTGGCCCGCCGCATTGCGCTGGCATGGTGGTGCACGGCGAAGGCGGGGCCACCCCAGCAAGTACGGCACAGGGAAATGGAGCGGCCTGGATGGTGCGTTCTCACTGTCTTCCAGACTTGCCTGCTCGGCATTGCTCTGTCAATCTGTCTGCTGCGTAGCATTCCTTTCTGAGATCAACCGGCCGGAGGATGCACGCATGAACGCACTGTGTAGTACATGCATCGGTATGGGTTTGCCGATCCAAGGCTACAGCTTTCAGTCACGTCTCTGAATTGCACTGTCACTGTGCAAAGGTAAAAGTGATCGATCGAGACGCATGGATCCCAACCCAAAAGTTTATTCTCAATAGCAAGGCGCGCGCGGTCCTGCTTTTTGACAGCACCATGCCATGTGGGCCTCGGTACCCAGCAGGCATAGGCAGTCCTCCCGTCGTACTCCTATAGAACTAGCACAGTATTGTAGTAATGACCAAGGAGGTTCTCATAGCCCAGAAGAGAACAAATGCCAACGATGAAAAGGTTTCAGTACACGATCTCTCATCGGCTGCTAATCACTCGACTCGAGACTCAAAGAGGATGGACGGATCGTGCAAAAGGGGCTCAGCTTTGCGGCTCGCGGCGGGGCACGCTCGGCCTGCCCTGCCGCGCGCGCGCGTCTCTCAAAGCGGGGAATTTGAGGATTTGCCCCACCTTTCCTTGCACTTTGAGGATTTGCCCTCATTTCTTTTGTAACTTAGGATTTGCCACTACTTTCCCAAAAACTTGATGATTTGCCCTTTATGTCCGGTTTGAGATTACACTACAAAACAGATGACCAATATACCCTCTCTCCAGAACCTACTCAAAGTTCATCTCGCAGCCCACTCGTCGTCCTGTTGTGCTGCTTTCCTCTCTCTTTATGCTCTGGTGCCGTCGTTGAAGCCATCCCTCCTCTCTCCACATGCTTTGCTGCCCACGGGAAGATGCTTCTGCTCCTCTCATCACCACCACCTCCATCCTCTACAACGGCATGTGCTCGAGGGGCAGCTCCGGCGTTCGTCCATGGCGAGATGCTCGGGCGAGGCGCACCACTTGTAGTTGTAGAGCCGTAAGCTCTCCGAGGAAGGTATCTCACATCCCTGCGTTAGTCTCCCATGACAGCGCGCACCCCATTGTCCTTCATGAGCGCCAACAACCGTGCGTGCATCTCCACAGCCGTGGTCACCGTGGCGCGGACACGACGTCTAAGTCGCCATTAGTGAGCAAGCGCAGAGCGGCGCTCAGGGGCCGTGGCGCGAACGCTATGCCGTGCAGCCTCCTTCTATTCATGTGCGCCGCGGTTGCTCGTGGTCGTGGCACCAGCCCTCGCAGCGACGTCCGACACGTACCCCATGTCAGCCATGCTGCTCGTCGTGGTTGTGTGCGTGGGCACCGCCAGCCTCGTGCGGGGTCGTCCAACGCGGTGGTACATGAGGGCCTGCCCGGCGCCTTAACAAGCGCCAGCCAGACAGGTTGTTGTAGGTCGAGCCCGGCCGCTATGGCCGCCATGCGGCCCATGCCGCCTCGCCGACCGTGGCCGATTGGCTGTAGGTCGATCTCGGCCACTGTGGTTGCCGCGCGCGTAGCACCGTCTGCAGACCGCGGTCGCTGACGCTGGCACTCGCCGCGTCGTCCGCCACAAAGCCTCCACATTGACGGCTGCAGGTCAAGCCGTTGTGGCCGCTGAGAGCGCAAACGCTGTCAGCCGGGCATCCGTCGCGCTGTCCTTGGCGGGGCTGGGCTAAGGTCATCTCAGTTGCAAGGGTATTTTAGACATTTTATAGTGGGCTCCCCTCATCAGGGGCATATCATCAAACTGCAGGCAAAGGTGTGGCAAATCGTAAGTTACAACGAAAACGAGGGCAAATCCTCAAAATGCAAGTAAAGGTGGGGCAAATCCTTAAATTCCCCCTCCCAAAGCGAGGCTTCCTTTAGCTCGGCGTGCGCGTGCATGGCGGCATGGGCGCGCCGGCGGCATGCATGCGCGTCGTACGCTCGTCCTCCGATCGTTCCTGCAGTTTTCCCGTTGAGTCATGCTGCCCGTAGCCCCGTACGACACCTCACGTCCGAATTTCGTAGTGGGACGCATCAAACGAATCGTTGGATCACATCAGTTTTCTTAGAAAAATGCTAGACTTACGTATAGATTTTTACGTACCGAGCTTACGTGCTGACTTGTCCTATTCTTACAGGTCTAATTAACCACCCACTCCTAATTAACCGCCCCCCCTGATTTCTGCAGTGTGCCCCGGCTGCAATTACGTAAAAGTTTTTGTACCTTCCCTCGTTTTCTTATCTATGCGGTTAATAATGGCATCGTTCTTCGTTCTTTAAATTTCTTGCATTTTTACAGCATTGGCACCCGCTTGCTAGGCAGCGGGATCGCGAACAGCTTGGATTGATGTTGGATGCGGGCGGTTAGGCCGGCAGTGACTGGGCGGATTGAAGGAAGAAGAAGACGACCGGAAGTTGAAGATGTGCATCTGGCCATCTATTCTTCATTGGACGGCTGAAAACCAATCAACTGACCCAAATTCAATTTTCAGTCGACTAGTTTCTAGCCAGTCCCAGCCTTGGCTGTAAGCCTGTAACGGATACTAGGAAGGAAGGAAGAAGATGTTTGTGTGCACTGTTCTATCCCGTGAGTTTGCGGTGGCATTTCCTGAGCCTCTACAGCGAGAAAATGGGCAGTAATCGGTGCATGCATGTTGCTGTTGGTGCTCCTGTCAATGCACGCTCTTGTCTACATCCAATCTACCGTTTCAGGGAGGCCCACGGCACATCAGAGTTCAGGACCATCCCTTCCCTTCCCTCCCGTCTTAGGGATCCGGAAAAGCTGATGTGCCACGCACGTCATAAACATACATGGGTTTTCTGTTTGGTGTACCATATACTGCTCGATCGATGTGAAAACTATAGCTAATGAGCAGTTTAGTGAGACGTACTGATGTGTGTGTAAAGAGGTCTACGTACTGATGTTGGATCAATTGTTCAGTGCAAAATATGCGTTGCAAACAGAAAGAGACATTACAAGGTTCACTAGAGAGTGTGACCTTATTACTTATAGCTGTGAAATGAACTGATGGGCAGTGGGACATGCTCCAACCCTGTTAGATTGCCGGCCGCTCATCAGGTCTGTAAAAACCTCCCTCCTCTTGAGCTTAAATATTAGTAGTAGTTACGTCCTAATACGCGTTGCTCATAGCTGAGGTAGCATGCGAATTAAGCAGGCGAGACCTTCGGCGGAAGCATGACCGTTGGGTGGCGTCCGACCAAAACACAACTTCCAAAACTACAGGCCGCTCCATGCAAGCTATAGCATTTGGACTTTGGTGCGCTCCAGAGTCCAGACTCTCTCCTCCATTATTCGCTCCTCGCCTCGTTCGTAGTCCAATCTCACGTCTATATATTTCAAGCCTCTCTGCCGTGGGAAAGAGCCTACTACCTAGCTAGCTTTGCTCTCAGGGTCTCACCATATACACTGCATATATGCATGTGAAGAAGGTGAGAGTTAGAGAGCACTGCGAGTGAAAGCTAGAGTGACAAGCTAGCTAGCTAGGAACACAGATAGAGAGTGCTCAAGAGCACTGTCACACAAACACGCACACGCACGAGATCGACGCTGAACCAGATGGCTCGCCCGCTCTTGGCGGCGCTGGTGCTGGCGGCGACGCTGGCGAGCCTCGTGCCGCCGTTGGCGAGCGAGGCGACGACATGCGAGAGCGCGAGGCGCGGGCACCACCAGTACAGGCAGCCGGTGGGCGTGCGGAGGATGGTGGTGGACGCGACGGGCGCCGGCGACTTCCTCTCCATCCAGCAGGCCGTGGACTCGGTGCCGGTGAACAACAGCGTGCGCGTCATCATGCAGATCAACGCCGGCACCTACATGTAAGCTCCTCTAGCTTTCGAGTAGCTACCTGGCTTTCTCATCATTCTTCGTGTGTGCGGGTGCCGAGCTTTTTTCTTCCTGAAACTAGACTGGTTTATGCATGCATGCGCAGAGAGAAGGTGGTGGTGCCGGCGTCGAAGCCGTACATCACGCTGGAGGGCGCCGGGCGCGACGTGACGGTGGTGGAGTGGCACGACAAGGCGAGCGACCGCGGCCCCGACGGGCAGCAGCTCCGCACCTACAACACCGCATCCGTAACCGTTCTCTCTAACTATTTCACCGCCAAAAACATCAGCTTCAAGGTGAGTCACCAGTGGTCCATGAACGTACGAAGCGTGACACGGGTCACAAGGCACAAGCAGATGCGGTTACGCGCCCCCTGTCCCTGTGCTGCATGCATCAATGCGTACCGTCTCGGCAGCGCACTGTGCTGTGCAGGGGGTGCAGACAAAGTGACAAAAGCTTCAGGGTCACAAGTCACACATCACACATCTCGCAAACGCGCGCCGCTGTCTCTGTGTATCCCTCCCTGTTCGTTTTGACATTTTGAAATTCGTAGTACATGCATGATGTGTTTTGAGTTTTGCTTGGAGCAGGCAAATCAGAAATCACCCGGGTTCGTCTGGCTACGGCCGGCGAGATGGACGATAGCTGGCTGGAGCCTGGGCCGAGCAAACACGAGGCCACCCTGCTCGTGACTCGTGAGGTTGGCATAACACCCGCAACTTGACTGACGTTGGGTTTCCTGTGTGGTTTCACTTTGACAGAACACGGCTCCAGCACCAATGCCAGGCATGCAAGGGGGTCAGGCGGTGGCGTTCCGCATCTCCGGCGACAAGGCCTTCTTCTTCGGGTGCGGGTTCTACGGCGCGCAGGACACGCTGTGCGACGACGCCGGCCGGCACTACTTCCGCGACTGCTACATCGAGGGCTCCATCGACTTCATCTTCGGCAACGGACGCTCCCTCTACAAGGTACGTACTGCACGCTGCGTGCACCACATATGCCGCCCACCGTGGCACACACATACATTACATATGTGTGTTGCGTTGAATATATGTATACGTGCTTAGCTCATGCTGAAAACACGTTTGAGCAGGACTGCGAGCTGCACTCGACGGCGCGGCGGTTCGGATCGGTGGCGGCGCACGGGCGGCAGGGGCCCTGCGAACGCACCGGCTTCGCGTTCGTCAACTGCCGGGTGACCGGCACGGGGATGCTCTACGCGGGGCGAGCCATGGGGCAGTACTCGCGCATCGTCTACGCCTACACCTACTTCGACAACGTCATAGCGCCCGGCGGATGGGACGACTGGGACCACAACAGCAACAAGAGCATGTAACTACTACACCACTAGTACTCTACTGCATACATATTCAGACACACACAGCATGAATAAAATAAATTGAGCAAAACTAACCTGCACTTGTTACCATAATACAGGACGGCGTTCTTCGGGATGTATAAGAACTGGGGGCCCGGTGCCGACGCCGTGCACGGCGTGCCGTGGGCGCGGGAGCTCGACTACTTCACCGCCCGCCCGTTCCTGGGCAAGAGCTTCGTTAACGGATTCCACTGGCTCACACCAGATGTCTGAACTACCAGACAGTTTCCAGCACCACAGATTCAGCAGACAAGAAACATTCGTACTATACATCACAAGCATACAAGAGTAGCACAGATATAAAGGAACTAGTACAGTATAGTTACTCGTTTTTCATCGATTTAAACTTCCCAGTGTAGTTACTAGTTAGTATTAGAAAGCACAGGCACAGCTGGCCTTGTACCAGACCAAATTGTTCATGTAATCTTCAAAACTAAACAGCAAGGATGAATTCGTTATACGCCTGCCTATATATGATGCTTTGCAGAGGACTGTAACTCTTTCGAGGGTGCATGTATATAGGTCGACGCTGCTTCATGTGGTAGAAGGACTGGTATCAACAGAGAACAATTTGTCATATTTCTGCAGCAGCTCGACCATCCCAGTAGACCTGCAAAGGTAGAGGAGATCCTATAAAGTCAAATCTACTGCAAAAGGTGCACTCAACTTGCAAACAACATACACCTATTATACGGAGTACTCCCTCCGTCCAGATATACTTGTCATCAAACTAGATAAAAGAGGATATATCTAGATGTATTTTAGTTTTAGATACATCTTTTTTTATCCATTTTGATGACAAGTATTTTCGGACGGAGGGAGTAGTTTGTAAAAAAAATATGTGGTTAATAAGGTACCAAGTTGTAAAACACTACATCTCAACTCAGCAAATAGAGCATTGATGCTTCATCCAGTTACATAACACTTAGCCTTGGAATTAAAATCTTATATCTGTTCTTCGTAAGCATGCATGTCGGTGTATTTCAGTATGTCAAGTTATATCGATCAGGGTGGGCTTTGCCCTGTGTGTTTGTGTCTATGGGAGTGGGCTTGGCCCTTGTTGTTCCGGTTTTTGCCCGGTTTTCCGTAATTAACTGGGCAATTCTCTTCTGCTTAATTAATAGATGAGGCAATCTTTGCCTCCGTTTCGAAAAGAAAAGTTATATATCAGGCACCGGCCGTTGACTTACTAACGACAGCCAATGAATTTTCTCTTTTGTTAACTCAGTTGCCTGATTCCCACTGTACATATCTTGAAGACTTCAATAGAAGGCTATATGTCCGTTTTTCTAACCATTTAAACAAGGCAATGATTTACCTACAAGACAGCCTTCAACACCATGCATGACATGAACCATCACTGTTAAGATCTATCTCTTGCATTACAGATTTGTTCAAGTGGATTCTGATGGACCTATGAGCTGTGTTAGGCTCCCCACCAAAGTCCCAGCAGGACATCGGAAGCATTATGATAAGTATTGTACAGATGTTAATGTTAGTTTAACGTTGTTGTGCTGTGGAATCTAGTTAGTTAGTTACTTGTTTACTAATTCCACTAGGGAGGATACACAGGATTGCTCCGCCATGTAGTCTGTCATTCCTCTTCTTTTCCAAATCACATCCAAAAGATGCTCTCAAGTTATTATTACATCCTGAATTAGAAATAAATATGTGGTTTCCAAAAGAAGTTGTAATACCAAACGGGATATCAGAAGAGAAATATGGTAGAAATTCTTATAAAATACATATACACTCAAATCAGTGGACCCTAATATCTCAAATTTGATACAAGTGCATTACACCCTGAATATGATGGACATTAATCATAAATTGACAATAATAAGTGGGCAATCGATGTCAAGTATGAAGTATCTCTATAATACGATAAAAACAGATAGTGTGTGGTTTTTAGGTCACAGAATAAAGCTGGTACAGCCAAATATTTCCAGAAAAAAAAACAGCCTCAGTTTGGTAGAGCCTTACTATAACCAAGGCACATCAGTTAAATGCAGTATTGCAAGTAAGATTGTTTGTAGTTGGGCTTTTTATCTACATACAAGGGCTTTATTTATAGATCCAGGTAAAAAGCCTTCATTCCAAATACTCCCTCCATTCCTAAATGTAAGTCTTTGTAGAGATTTCACTAGGTGGACTACACACGGAGCAAAATGAATGCATCCACACTTAAAATACATCTATATACATCCATATGTAGTTCATAGTGAAATCTCTACAAAGACTTATACTCCCTCCGTCCGGAAATACTTGTCATCAAAATGAATAAAATGGGATGTATTTTAGTTTTAGATACATCCCTTTTTGTCCATTTTGATGAAAAGTATTTTCGGACGGAGGGAGTATTTAGGAACAGAGGGAGTAGTAAGATTGGAGGCTGCTGACCAAAATTATATAGTTATTACTACCAAGAGGCTAAGTTTGGTGTGGACCAAGGTTTTGGTTACCGGTCGAAATTTCGAGATTTACCATGATTACCGCGTATTTCCGTGCCCCTCGGTAAATCCACGTACCAAGCAAAAAATACCAGTTATTTGAATTTTTTGAATTTAAACACTCAATTTATAGTAAAGTACATAGAATCTAATTAATACCATGAGAGTTGGTTTTGGCTTGTTGGTCGGAACCTAGTTCCTGTTTTGAGAGGTCTTTGGTTCAAATGTTCGTTCATTAACTTATTTGAATTCAAAATTCAACAATAAAATTCGTTCGAAATATTCTCGGTATTTTTCGGTATTTCTCGGTAACCGTGGTAACCGCGTTTTCCAGTCCCCCTCGGTAAAAATGCCTCATTCGGTAACCAAAACCTTGGTGTGGACCATATGAGCTCCAGAAAATATTATTTCCAATACTACCCTGAAAGACATTGATATTCGATGGGAACATCCTTTTTTCTGTACAGAAACACAATTGCTCAACTAAATTCAAGTAAACAATTACAAAAATAAAATCTAATTTAAATATATGGGATATCCCTCCTCGGATTAAGTCATAGTTAGAAACTTAGAATCAATCGAGAGAGTCACATATAATGACAATGAGAGTAAATAGCTAAGGACTTACACTTTCTGCATGGTACTCTCATAAACACGAGGAGATGCAGCATGAATGACACCACTGGGAGGTGGACCATATTCTCCGATCTTGTACATGAGTTTCATTATCATAGAGAAATTCTCAGGCTCGTCATCATAAACAGTAGTAAGGTTGACCATGGACTCAAACTGCTTCACATACTGTTCATAGTTTTCCTTATCTAACTTTTCCTTGTTATCTTCCAGCCACTTTGGGTATTGTCCAACATACTCCTTAAAGAGCTCATAAAGAATGTCCTTGGAATAAACTTTCGGTATCGATGTCTTGACAATGTCCTAAAAATTTTGCAGGATATGTCATTGCCCTGTCTGGGGTGTTTATTTACTCAGAGGCTAGTTCTGAAAAAATAGTACTTGATACAGAAGAAAAATAAAATGATGATAGAAATCCAAAACATGAGGCAGAGTAAGAACTAAACACAGAAATATTACTTACATGAGGGGTGGGGTAAATAAAGTTTTTCCTGTGCTCATAAGTGTGTTTTGATCCACAGCTATTGCACAAAGGAAACATACCAATGGATAGATAGGAAAGAGTAGTTATTGAGGGAGGGGGTGCATTATCTTGCAAAAGTGGGTTTACGTTTCAGTTTGGTAAAAAAAACTCTTGACGTTTTAGCATATGAACTGCCAAAAGAAGGGACCTATTTAGTCGAGATGCCAAGTCAATTATGCTGCTCCCAGATAAGTAGCAGTCCCACTGTACAGAATCACAAGACATATGTTACATCCTTCTTAAAATAGTGGAGAACTATTCTTTTCCTTAAAACAGTGGGGAATTATTCATGTAGCGGACAGTTAACAAACTGTTCTAGAACCTAACAAGGACATCATGAATTCGTCGTAGAAAGAACATGGCAAGGAAGTGCTTCTCAATATATCACTAAGACATTTTCCTGAAGAAGATCAAGTCGACTTCAGAAGTTGGTTTTCACCACAGTGCCTTATATACAATATAAACTCCGAAGAAAGAGCTGATCAGCGAGACAAAGCTGTACATAATCAAAACAATCTCCCAGTGTATTTCATATCGCCATGAAAAATACAGAAGAAAGCAACATACCTGCATGCCCTCCACATTCAGCAAATTGTCTATGGCGTCCTCATCAAGCCTCCGGTTCAGATTGCCTCCAGCTGCGGCACCAGAACCCACCTCTGGGTCCAGCAGCCGCATGAACTTCGTTGAGACTTGTCCGGCCAACCTCTGGGCAGAGCAGCCCTCATGGAGTCCCTCTGTCTGTGCTTTGATGACTTGCGGCACCTTATTGTGCAAAACGTCTACTGCTCCAGCAGCGGCGCTGACCAGAATTATATACACCAATAAATTCAAAGGAACAGATAATGCTAACGACAGATCAACACTTAATAAAATCAAATGTTGAGTTTTAGAATTCCACATAAATGCACATGCAATAAATACAGTTGAAAACTTAAACTAGCAAGCATCCTAGTTGTATAGAAAAAGATGAAAAAATGCTTGCAAGTAAGACTATACTTGGGTTTTTTATCTACAAGGCCTTATTTATAGATCCAGTACTACCGAAGAAAGGCATTCCTATTTGATGGGAACATCCATTTTTTCCCACAGAACATAATTATTCAACTAAATTCAAGTTAAGAATTACAAAAACAAAACCTAAATTAAACAGAGGATATCATTCCTAGCATTAAGCCATAGTTTAAGGACTTACAGTTGCTCCATGGTACTCTGATAAAGACGAGGAGATATAGCATGAATGACACCACTGGGAGGTGGACCATATTCTCCGACCTTGTACATGAGTTTCATTATCTTGGACAAATTCTCAGGCTCCTTATCATAAACCGAAGTAAGTTTCGCCATGGGTAGAAGCTGCTTCAGGCACTGCTTGTATTTTTCCTTATCTAACTTGTCTCTGTTATCCAACAGCCACTTTCGGTATTGTGCAACACACTCCACTATTAAGTCATAAAGAATCTCCTTGGAATAAGCTTTTGGTATCGATGTTTTGACAATGTCCTGCAAAGTTTGCAAGATATGTCATTGCCCCGTGTGGGGTGTTTATTTACTCAGATAGTTCAGAAGAAATAGGACTTGATAAAGAAAGTAAATAAAATGACGACAGAAATCCACAACATGAGGCAAAGAAAAAACTAAGCACAGAAATACTACTTACATGGGGGGTGGGGTAAAGAAAGTTTTTCTTTACTCACAAGTGTGTTTTGATCCACAGTTATTGTAGAAAAAGAAACATACCAATGGATAGATAAGCAAAAGTAATTATTAAGGGAGGGGGAGCTTTAAGCATGTAGTACATAGATCTCAGTTCGGCAAAACTTTGTTCATTCTAGAAACAAAGGGCATGGCATCCATTATGTTGCAAAAGTGGGTTTACATTTCATCAGTTTAGAGATAGAAAAACTCATTTCAGCAAATGAAATGCCAAAAGAAGGGAACTATCTGGTTGAGATGCCAAGTAAAGTATGCTGCTGCCAGATAAGTAGCAGCCCCTCTATACAGAATCAAAGACATATTTTACATCCTGCCAATGTAAATTTAGAGAACTATTCCTTCTTAAAACAGTGGAGAATTTCCCCTAAAATACAGTACGGAGAACTATTCTTATGGCCGTCGTTAGCAAAGTGATCTAGAATCTAACAAGGACATCATGAATTCGTCATATGCAAGAACATAGCAAGGAAGTGCTTCTCCTTATATCACAAAGACGTTTCTGATTTCCCTGAAGAAGGTTGAGTCGAGTTCAGAAGTTGAATTTCACCACAGTGCATATGCAATATAATCTGACTACCAAGAAAGAGCTCATCGGCGGGACAAAGCTGCATATCATCAAAACTCTTTCCCACCACATCACCATGAAACACACGCAAGAAAACAACATACCTCCATGCCCTCCCCATTCAGCAAATTGTCTATCGCCTCCTCATCCAGCCTCCCGTCCAGATCGCCCTCAGCTGCGGCGCTAGAACCCACCTGTGGGTCCAGCAGCCGCATGAACTCCGTTGAGACCTGTAGGGCAAACCACTGGGCGGAGCTGACCTCATGGAGCCCCTCTGGCTGTCCTTCGATGATTTGAAGCGCCTCGTCGTGCAAAACGTCTTCTCCAGCCGCGTCGCTGGAGCTGGGCTCCCGCGACCCCACGAGCGGCGTCAACTTGGAGTAGTCCACGCGGCGCACGCCCCTACGCGTACCAGGCTCAGGCATCATCTTCGTGAGCGCATCGCGTACTCTAGCCGCGGCGCCAATGCCGGCCGTGTCCAGGGGCGGCTCGTCCCGCTTATGGCGCATCACCCTCTTGCCCACGTCGCACTCGCGATACCCCCTCTCCTCCGCCACCGAGAGAGGCCGCTTCTTCCCGCGCCGCGCCTCCTCCTGCAGCCTCCGCCCCAGCTTCAGTATCGACTTAGTGCTACCAAGCACTGGTATCCCAAAGTAGAACGGCATCCCCGATGACGGGGGCGGCGGCGGCGGCGGCGGGGGCGGCGGGGGGAGCTTGCCCTCCCTGCAGAGAGAGCTAGCGTGAGGCCTACGGGAATTCGTGGCGGAATCGAGGGATCTGGACGTGGATAGATAGATTTTCTGACCTTCGGAGACGCCAGTCGCGCAACGACTTCTTGTGCTGCTCGCACGGGTCGCACCACCATGTTGCCGGGGGCGCCAGCGGGTCCTGAAGCTCCGTCCCCGGCCCCTGCACCGGCGCCGACGGCGACGACGATGGCACCCCGTCGTCACTGCGGAGGGATCTAACTAGGAGATCGAGGCCGCGCGCCGCCTCCCACTCCTTGCGGAGCATCTTCTTGCGCGCGCACGAGCTGCACGCCCGCTCCTCCAAGGCCCACAGCGGCAGCGGGTAGAAATCCTCCGTCGTCCCCGTCACCGACGCACCACCATCGCCCGACGACGTCACCGGGGAAGAGGGCGGCGGCGACGGGGAGCCGATATTCCTGCGGAGGAACCCGGGGTTAGGGCTACGCAGATTCGTATCGAAACCCGAGATGCTTGGGGTTGGGGGGAATGCGGGTGGGTAGGGCCCGACCTGTGGGGATCGGGGCCGGTGGGGCTGACCGGGGCGCTCTCCGCGGGCTTGTCGTCGCCGGCGTCGGCGGAGGGGGCGGACGAGGCCATGGGGGCGGCGATGGCTCGAGGGGGGCGTGGCGGTTAGGGGGTTTGGGGATTTGGAATGGCGCGTTCGGTTTTCGCGGCGGGAGAGCGGGGACGAGACCGAGGGAGGGGTGGAATTGACGGCTGGCGAAATTAAGGGCATGTACAGTGGTTGATAAGATAGTCTTATCTTAAGTCTTGCATGTGATTTAGAGAAGACAAAAAAATTATCTACAATGGGTCATCTTTTAGCCTTATCTTTAATAACTAGCAATTCCTAAATATGTGGTGAGACATATTGTGCTAAGAGATCACCTCTTGTCTTCTCTTAATTAAAAGAAGACAAGCCTTTTCTTATGAGTTCTCTCTCCTCCACCTCATCATCTATCCTACGTGGCACTCGTAAGATAGCACCATTGTACATGCCCTAATACGGGTCTGGTGGCCAGGCCAGGCCAAGTACCCGTCTCCGTCCGCGCCGCACCGGCCCACTCAGCAGACGGACTCCGCCACGATGTACGGCCAGATTTGGCGCCTCGTCCCCAACGCCTGCTCGCCGCTCCCGCCGATCCGCGCCGGGGCGGGAAGGGGCAGCTGGCCGGCCGGTCGCCCCGCGCCGCTCCGCCGGCCGGCGCTCGCCTCCGCCTCCGCCTCCACCCGAGGCCTATGCCGCCCCCTCGCCGTCTCCGCCCAGTCGGCCAGCCTCGACGCCGGTGTGAGGTTCGTTCTTTGCTGAATTTCGTGCAAGAGAGCATAGAAATTATCGCCCGTGCTCCGTGGCGAATCGGGTGCTTTCCCGCTGAGCATGCGGTACTTGCGCCTGCATATTCTTGTCTATCTAATTGATTGATGTGTGCACGGTGCTTCCATGTTTGTCATCTTTAGCTACAAACTATGTCTGTCAAGTAGCTTCAGACATCAGTGGTTTGTTGAAAGCAGGAAAGAGGTGTCGGTGATTTTACTAATTTTTTTACTAATGAACTACACGGTTTGGTACTAGTATCTTTGGATGATATACTGGAAAGTGAAAAGTATGCTCTGTTCATTCAGTTAAGTTTGGAATGCACATGGATGTGAGTGGCTCACACTGTCTCTGGTAATTCTGGTTTTTCAGAGTGGATAAGTTTTTCGAAGTTGAGATGAAGGTGCGCGACTATGAACTCGACCAGTATGGAGTTGTCAATAATGCTATCTATGCCAGCTACTGCCAGCATGGTGAGTTCAGACCAAATTCCAGCTGAATCTCTCATTGTTGTACACTTGGTCAGTGAGCATGATTCAGATGCCATCTTAAGAACTCGTACTTCATTCAAAAATGAAAAAAAATTGCAACCTGGTGCATGTAGCTCCCGCTTGCGCAGGGTCCAGGGAAGGGTCCGACCACTTTGGGTCTATAGTACGCAGCCTTTCCCAACATTTCTGTAAGAGGCTGTTTCCAGGACTTGAACCCATGACCTCATGGTCACAAGGCAACAGCTTTACCACTGCGCCAAGGCTCCCCTTCACTTCATTCAAAAATGAAATTTATATAAATTCATATCTCATTCAATGACATTCTACTTATATCGTAAGCATGATTGTAGTTTATATTGATATCTCTCATTGGGTTCTATGCCTTCAAGCTGAGTAGGCCGTCATGAGCTACTTGAGAGCGTAGGAATAAGCGCAGATGCAGTAGCTCGCAGCGGTGAGTCGCTGGCCCTCTCTGAGATGCACCTCAAGTACTTCGCGCCTTTGAGAGTAATGCCCTCCTTTCCTATGTTGAGCAAAAAAATAAAAGAAGTTAACATACTTGTCGCAGTACTGTGAAACCAGTAACATTACAAGTTCAGACTTCAATATACTGCCATAGGTTATCTGCAGATCTGAATTCCATTTTTGTATTTTCTTGCGCTGTCAGAGTGGTGATAAATTTGTCGTCAAGGTGAGGCTTGCAAGCATCAAAGGTATAAGGATGATATTCGAGCACTGCATTGAGAAGCTGCCTAACCACGAGGTATGCATACCAAAGAGTTACTATACATTCAGAACAGAACAATAAGATACAATGTACTCCCTCCGTTCCTAAATATTTGTCTTTCTAGAGATTTCAACTAGTGACTACATACGGAGCAAAATGAGTGAATCTATACTCTAAAATATGTCTATATACATCCGTATGTGGTAGTCCATTTGAAACTCTAAAAAGACAAATATTTAGGAACGGAGGGAGTATGTCTAAAGCATGTTTACAGTTGAAATAAGGCAGCAACGACATTCAGTAGCATTCTGGAGGGCATTGTGTCAAATATGTACAACTTGAGCAATTTGTATTCTGTTTCATGCATAAATTATTCCTACGCATTTCTGTGCCACCATTCTAAACAGCAAAATATTCATACATCATGATAAAAGATTTTTGAGATTGATGTATCCGTTTTTTGCGTATCTTATTTCTCTTGTCAGTTGATTGTGGAAGCAAAGGCAACAGCTGTTTGTCTTCACAAGGACTACCGCCCTACCCGTGTGCCTCCAGAGTTTCTGTCCAGGCTACAGCTGTTTTCATCCATGGACAATAGTGGTTAAGCGACTACGGTGATCGCAACAACAATCTTCTGGGACGATTCTGATAGCGGCCATGCGATTAAGAGCTACGTTCAGTTTCTGTGTTGCATCCATGTAACTTATGAATTACTCCCTCTGTCCCAAAATGCAGTCTCAAAAAACGTCTTGCATTATGAGGAGGGAGTAGTATTTAACTTGTACTCCCTCCGTTCGGAATTACTTGTCGTAGAAATGAATGTATCTAGATGTATTTTAGTTCTAGATACATCCATTTTCGAGACAAGTAATTTCGAACGGAGGGAGTAGACATTTGTAACCCATGATAGTAATACTTTGTCCAAAAATTGTTGAGTGGTACTTGGAGTAAATGTATACAACCTCTGTTTTTTTGGAATTTGCAAAACGCCTGAATTCTATTCGCCTACTAGGCTTTGCAGCCTATTGCAAGATAGGTTCTTCCCCATATAGGCGTACTCATCAGCGGCACCTTACGATATGCAAGCATTCTCAAAACACCTGTGCTTTCTGTAAATGAGAGAGTAATAGTTGTCTGCAAGAATCCTTCCTCGGCGTGAAGTAGGGATCATATTTCTTCCCAACATCCACTATGCACAAGACAAATGACTGCTCATCAGAAGTGACGCCCAAAAAACCTCATGGAATACTGGGCCGGGTTTGAAGTACTCAATGTAGGCATGTTTTAAAGTTGGGGGTTGGCCACCATGTTTGATTAGGCAACCCTGGTAATCTTTCTTTTGTGGATGTAAACATTGATCACAATTAATAAAAGGCCTCGCAGACTGTCTAAAAAAAAACTTATCCTATCTCAAGCAACAACTATCATGCCCTTTTATTGAACCCTTGAAATTAAGAACATGTTCCTCTTTCTTCTACATCTATTCCCGGCTGCTCATCACCACCATCACCTCAGCAGCTTCGTCTATCCGATGAACCCACCGTTTGTCTAAAAATGAGCAAAAGAATCAGCTCAAACGTTTCGTCGAACATGGCGGGGCCGCGCGGGGGGGGGGGGGGGGGGGTATGCTCCGGACGACGAGGACGGTCGGGTGGGGTTTTGAGGACCGTGATGGCGATGGCTTCAGATCAGGGACGCCGACGAATCTAGGGTGAGAATGGCGGCAGAGCTAGGCAATGGGTGGCGTGGACGAGGAAGAGGTTAGATCGGGCGAGCATTGGGGACAATTTGAAGGGGATATGGGTGGTTTCGGCCTATGAGGTCAGACAAGTTCGAACATGTCCGAGGGTCCCTAAATCCGCCCCACATACAAGCTATGTTTGAGTGTTGTTGGACAACTTGAACATTTGGGCTCAGTATGAGGGGTCCGATTGGGTAGCTTTTTTGCTCCGAGCTATGTCCGGGCTATTCGCCCGAACATAGTTGGGCTCCCCTAAGTTTGCCTCAAATTTCGAGAGAAATCGTCGGATGGGTCAACAAGCTCCCCTAATTTTGCCCCAAATCTCGAGAGAAATCGTCGGATGGGTCAACAAATGGACAAAATTTGGACAACTGGGAGATACTCTTGGATTGGTTTTTTTGTCCAAGCATGCATGGAGAAACAAGGGATGCCCTTGAAAAGCGAAAGTACCTTTCTACACCCAGGAGCAAATGCTCCTGGTGTGAACAGTACAATAAAAAAATTCAAAAACAATTTAAAAAATTCTGAATTTTTTTTGTCACTAGGAAATTGCAACGGGTGTGTAAATATTCTAGTAGTGATTCAACATTAACTGTGACAAACATATATATTTGGGAGGATGCATGTGCACGTGAGATGAATTATCTTAATGCAGCATCGCCGAGCCTTTTATACAACTAAATCACTCTTTGTCCCCAAATCTAAGCAAGTACTTTGAAACCAATAACTGAATTCTGATAAAGCGCCCTTTATAAAAAAAAGAATAAAATTTCATCCTATATAATTTAAACAAATTAATTCAGTGAGCAAGTCATTGCTAGGTGGTCTACGGATCTGGTTGTAATTTTTTATTTGTACTGTCTTGAAAGATGATGAATAGATCGGATGCTTATCCCGCAAGAAAAATATTCAGCGAACAAGTTAACAAAGAACAACATAGGTATCAAGTACACCCTACTTATACAGTTATACAACTGGATGTTATGTGTCCCGTACAATGTTACCAAGAATCAAATAGTGGTTAAGTTTGTGAGCTATGTGAAGGTCACATCTTGGATTTTGAGTTAACTTCTCCTGATCAGCACAATTCTCTCTGTTCTTTTTTCAACACCGAGCCCCTCCTTCCTACTGAATAGTTAACAAGGCAAAAATTAGTACAACATCATGGAATTTGAGTAACAAGGTAATTAATACAACAGAAACATTTTAGTACAAGAAGTCTGAGTATTTTGAAAAAATATAATTAGTCAAATTTCATTTCAAGGGGATATATCATATATATATACTAAGAGAATTAAAAAAATA
Organism: Triticum aestivum; assembly: GCF_018294505.1. NCBI lineage: Eukaryota > Viridiplantae > Streptophyta > Magnoliopsida > Poales > Poaceae > Triticum > Triticum aestivum. Next base: position 628,305,201 of record NC_057798.1, read on the forward strand.
CACTAAGAGAAGTTTATGCATGAATATGAAACAAAAACAGTCTTTGGTAAAGAAAGCTAATGAAGCTGGTGTCTCAACAACCAATAGCTAAGAGTAGAGTTTCCGGGAAACAAAGTAATGCATCTGGTGGAATATATGGTCAAGGTTCTAAAATGAAGAAATAACACCGAAACCAAGGATATTGACTTTGCTGGTATTGTTTATACGTGCAAATGTCTAATTCACGAAATTGTTTGTCTCGTCATCTGAACAATCATATACGTGAAATTGCCGCCTGGATTTTTTTATGTGCAAGACTTAACGTGAAAGATCAATGTATCTTATGTAACAACAGTTAACGACCCTCAGGGTTCACGATCATCCCAGAGTGATTAATTGTCTCCGCTACGTCACTCTGAAATACAAAAATACTCCCTCCGTTCCTAAATATTTGTCTTTCTAGAGATTTCAATAAGTAACTACATACGGAGTAAAATGAGTGAATCTACATTCTAAAATATGTCTATATACATCCGTATGTGGTAGTCTATTTAAAATCCTAAAAAGACAAATATTTAGGAACGGAGGGAGTAGAAACTAAGCAAAATCTCATGAAGCAAGAAACCCACTTCTGGAATGCAAATACCAGCACAACGATGCGTACTTGAAGCAAACAAGAACGGAGATCAGACCACGAGGCGCTGCCAAACCAATTACATGCCAGCCTATCCAACTCACATATCACCTCAACGACCTGCACCGCCTTATCGAAATTCCCCAAGAAAAAATAAATAAGTGGGGAAACAGACAGGATGCACTCACCTTGGGGTTCAGGTTCTTTCCTGGCTGTAGGCTAGTCCTGAACGCATGATCAAAAGCAACAATTAAATCAAATGATGTTAGCTCAGATACAAGGTATAGCAAACCTCTCTCTCACTCGGTCACTCTCATCCGAGCAACACCTGATAAAATGTCCCATCTTTAATCTGACTCGGTAACATTAGGAAGATAAAATGTCCCATCTTGGCCACTATGTCTATGCGAGCAACATTAGGAAGATTAACAAAATTGCAAATCTCAGTTCTCACCTAGAGTAATAGTAAACCGTGATCGAGTGGTAAGAGTAAACGACTTAAAAATGTAGTATCCTTCCTAAGAGCAATGGGGACATACCTGGTCTTGGATTACTCCAGCTTCCTATCCCCGTGCAAGAGAACGCCAAAGCAACCCGTCACCATGCTCACTCCCCTCACTGCCTCCTCTTCCCTGATCAAAGTAATTTTTTTGCGAATACTGATCAAATAAATCATTTTTGCATTGGTACTTTTTTTCTCAGAAGGAAGCCCACTTCAGTGAAGGTCAAGATTTGATATTTCTGAAAGTCTATGAAACACCTGAGCTAGACTGGAATAACAAATTGAAACTGTAATCTTCAGGCCATTTTATCACAGGAAAACCTAATGGGCTCACTCTTTCTATGGTTGGTAACACACTGTTGCACAGAGTTATCTGAATTCGGTAGATTAGTTCTGCTTGATCTCTGTAGGAAATACTCCTAGATTAATATTTGTTCAGAGGTATAATAGAGAACGAGAATATAGGTACAATCAAAATCAACGAACCACAGCTTGGTCATTGAAAAATCAATAACAGTTCTTGCAAGATTGCAGGTTCAGTTAAGCCACTACTTAACTCGCCAAGTTGCAGCCACGATTCTACCTCATTGGCCGTCGCTGCAGTAGTAGCAGTACCTTCACATAAGAAGTAGCGCGGCGGCAGTACTTAACTGAAGTCAAACAGTGCAGGAAGCCAAGAGCCGAAACACATCACTGATGCTTTTATCTGTTGTCACCACCAAACCGCCACTTCTGAACATGGATATTGCGCGCTGCTGCCTATTGTGTGCCCTCATGTCCTGCTAATCCCCATAGGTTGTCGGCCGCTGTCATTGTCACCACCGCCTGGTGTCTCTGATCCGACGGCACCACCCCCTTCACTCATCGGCGTTGTGGCTATCTTCGGCCGACAGAAGGTGACGGGGATGGAGGAGGCGGTGTGACTCGTTGCGGCAAGCGATTGGGCAGGAGAGACAGACGGCGATGGTGCCCACGGCGCGGCGCGTGGGGAGAGTGGCGGAGGAACACGCGGCGGAGGGCGGCGGTGTTTGGGAACCCTAGGTTGGGAGGCAGGGAGAGATGGGTAGCGATCGACTGGGTGCGTGGGCTGCGTCCTAGGGGACCACGAGTGGGAGTCAGACGGAAATAAATCGGAGATGCACCCAAAAAAACCGGCGGGCGAAGGCTTGGTGCGGGACGTACGAGGTCGGACGAAACGACGACGGAACATTACATTTTTTTTAGATAGTAGAGATACTTACGTAGATGTTTATTGTGCATGCAAAATTTTATCACGAAATCATATTGGTGGAAGTCGTGCCAAAAAACAAAATCAAAGCTCCAAAATGCTTTTGCAAGTAACATTTTCAGAGCATTGATTTTGTTTTTTTTACCACGCTTTCCACCAATGTGATTTTGCGATGAAATTTTGCATGCACAACAAACATTTGTGAAAGTATGCCACAAAAAAATTCAGATTTTTTTGCATTGTTTTTTACTGTTCAAACCAGGAGCATTTGCTCCTTGGAAAGGCCTTTCTTGGTTGCGATCCGTAGTATGCATGACATGTCCAAACAGGATTGGAGCCCTCGAGAAGTTATTCGTTCCAGCCAGTGTCATACAGGCACTGTTCTACAGCCACGAACACGCATCCCCATGGCAACGGTGCTTTGGAACAAAGCGCATCTGGACTTGACAACCAAAACGGCATCAATTAATGTTCACGCTAACTAGCTAGGATTTGCATCAGGAACTGGCAGTAAACAATGTAAGGATACGAACTCGAAAACACTCAGCCAGTAAAAACCGGTTCCCAGCTGCCCAGCGTTTCTCTGACAGCGTCAACTACTCCACCACTAAAACATTAGAAAGAAAAATGGTACACTATGCTAATCTTCAGCTGGATACTAAACAAGCACTAGGTTCCTAGCATGACTACCAACAGAAGCGGCAACAATCCGCAAGCCAGCCACCGGAGATCTTGTTGATTCAAGCTCTGGTCCAAAAGAACACCTTACCACCGGAGCTTGCGCAAGCAAGATGCCCAACTTTATATGGATGCGCAGAAAACCTGCACGGAATGGCCGTCATGTGTTCACTCTCCAGGCTTGCGCTGTTCGAAGCTGAGAGGCTACTGTCATCGCCACCAACTGAGATAATATCTATTGCCCTTCTCATGTTTCCGATAAACAGGTCGGTGTCGTTCCAGCCCCAGATTGCCCTGCAATAATCGAATTAGTTTGTAAAGAGAGAACATACTTGCATGTAGAAATCCATCAAGCTACTCGTGAAGCTAACCACTAGGTGAAAAGAGAGATCATACTTGAATGTAGAAATCCATCTGCCTGTCTGGTTATTATGCTTGATAATGTGTGACCTATCAAAGTCATCCCCACAAAAGACTCGGACAGTATCATCGAGGCTGGACAGTGGACAGAAAAAGAATCAGGCCTTCTGTAACAACATAATTCTGCATAAACTACACCTCTGTAACTAAATATAAGAAAACGTTCTTATATTTAGTTACAGAGGTAGTATTAAATAAGTGCACTGTTTAAAACAGTGTACTGTCGCAGACCGGGGAGAACAGCAGCTGTTCTAAAGATCCTAATGGGTTAAGGACGGTATATACTATGGGGGATTATTTAATCTTCAGTAATGGTAGACTTAAAGGGAAATTCCTACAGACTGGATTTCGGACGTACGTGTTCTCTTCGACACATTCCTTCAGATTAATCCGACCCGCGCCTTCTTCTTACTAACGTGATCTCCAATTTGAACACACAAAGGCCAGTCAAGGGTGAAAAGGCACAGGTAACAACTGCGTGTGATGGTATGAAGATGATGATGTTTAGGAAAGGAAGAAGCTGGCAGGGGCAGGGCCAGGACTTGAGCATGAGGGGGCGAAGGACACAACGACCACGCAATAGAGAAGACAAGACTATTAAATCTTTAAAAATATGACACCGATATCAAATTCAGCAACATATATTTTGCAATTCAAAAGATAATGACATTTCTGTAGTTAAAATTAAATATAATCTTCGAAGCATAACACAAAACTGAAAAATAAATAAGTCTTTCTATTATACATTGCCTTATGGCTATTAACTAATCAATATATTATTAAAACAAGAGGCAAACAAGCCACACCATGTTCTTCCACATAGACTAAAAATCATGATCAGTTGATTATGTGGTGAGCCCAGATTATAAAGGTCTATATTTAATCTCACATAGCATTTTTAATATACGAGAATTGTACTCCCTCCGTTCCGATGGTTCAGGTGTACATTTTTTCTTAGTTTTTCCTGTTACTAAGGCGCGGGGTGGGATTCACAGCCCAATCTTGCCAAACTACCCCACCTTTCAACGCCCCATCTCCTTGATTCTAGCGTACGAATTAATTATAGACGCTCTCTTTTCCCTTCGTCATATGTGCGGAATTAATTCACGAACAGCGCTTGGTGGTAAAAATGGAGCCTGCACACGCGTCCTAGACTCATAGGCCATGGCAGTTGGGCAGGATGCACTAGGCAGCAAGGCCATGACCATATTAGACATGACCCATCAAGTTGATATCAATTCTTAAAAAAACTTGTAAGCATATTATTGAAGAAAAGATAGGCACCAATGAAGACAAGCATTGGAAAAAGACGTTGGAGATAATCATGTTTGCAAACGATTTTGCATGACCAAATGGGGACCTAAATGCCATAGATTGTCAGATACCAAAGTCTTTCAGACAAATTATACAATTAATCTAAAGATTTCTACAAAGGTCCAAATTATGAAGTCTAAGATGTATGTTTGTCTAATATTTATAATATTTAAATGATATACTCCCTCCGTTCCAAAATATAAGGTGTATTAGTTTTTTCAAAAGTCAAACGTGTGGATGTTTGACCAAGTTTCTAGAAAAATATATTAATATCTGCAATACCAAATTTGTAACATTCAATTCATCATGAAAAGTATTTTCATTTTTTATCTGTTAAGTATTGCAGATGTTGATATTTTATTCTATAATCTTGGTCAACATACAAATGTTAGACTTTCACGACAATCGATGCACCTTATATTCTGAAACGGAGGGAATATCTGCTAATCGATGCCGACTCCTAGCCCTTTAGGCAACCTCAAGAAATCAGGCTCTAGTACGTTCTCGACCAGAGAAGACGTGCAGATGAGGTCTCAGAGGCCCTGCAAATCAGAAAGGCATGGACTCGGATCCGGCGACACAGAAACCTGAATGAAAGGCAAAGGATTCGGCTTTATGTGAGGACACGTATGTTGGTAGGAGGATTGTCGGTGGATTAGGGCGCACGTGGGGCAGGAGGTCGGGGCGGTAGAACCAATTCTGCTGACACTTCTTGTTGGTGCCTAGGGCTTCAACTGGATGTCAGCTCCGCCGCAGACAGAGATTTTGGTGCAGCTTGTATGTGGCTGCACCGAACAACTTCCAAAGGCCAAAGTGGGGTCGGGTCCCCAAGAACACTAACAGAGCGTGATGAAGCACTCTATGTGAAGGACATCACCAGGATTCAGGTGATGAAGCTGAATCCTGTAGAAGAACAGCAGGAGGAAGGCCCCACTCGACGGATGGGGCAAGCAGAACCCGCTCATGAAGGTGGGACTGTGGGAGCAGGCTCGCTCTCCTTGACCGGCACCCTCCAGTCGGCACGCTCTCAAGGTCGCAGCACCCCCTCTCCAGCAAGGGTCTCCAATCACTTTTTCGGCACCACAGATGACAACCATTTGCCTGAATATGTTCTGGTAGCGGCGGCGGCGGTCCTCTTCCTACCTTCGCCGCGCATCCATGAGGCTGGCGGCCAAGTGCTTGGTGGCTAGAGATGGGAGAGATGAATCTAAGCAGGTAGTTCTCCTTGACAATGACCATAACATGAGGAAGAAGAAGGCAGGTGAACTGAATCCGGTCCCTTCCCCTCGCATCAGTTTTTATAGAGGGAAGGGAGCCGTATCAGAACCAAGGTACGCATGCACGTGGCCACGTTCGCCTGCGATGGTTGCCAACTACACACACGAGTCAAACGGGACTCAGGGCGCGATGATGGCGGTCCATCGCCCCACGTGCCCGCTGCACCATTTCCCACATTTAATGCGGGGGGCAATGGGGCAATACATTGAGGATAAGATGTGACCTCACCTAGACCCGTGACGCTTGGTGCTCCTACGAGCCGGCTTTTGACCAGGCCAGACCAAAGCAAGTGCTCCTTACTCAGTCCCGGGGCCAGGAAGGAGTTAGATTCTGTCAGCGGACACGTCACGACGTCAGGACCAGTCGGATTGCATCATACTTCGCATGTTTTGATCGGCTTTACCAGGAGGCGTCCGAACCAGGTGAAGTGTACTTGCTACGTTCGTCCAAAGGCAGACCAGCTCCGCTATGCTTGAGCGAAGGGCGGACTCAACGTCCCACGCGGCGCCAGTTGGACTCTGATTTCAATCAGAACCAAACGCTGAAGTCTAGGACTCAGTTTTGGACCTGAAAGTCAAGGGTATTCCCCCATGGGACACAGGCCGGCCCCAACGGACTCGGATGAGACCATATATTACCTTGATTTCAGTCAGAATTCATGATATGCCCCCCTATCAGGACACCAGCCGCTCTCCTCGACGGAGAACATTGGATATCACCAAGATCAACCCGTTATTATGTTTCGCCAGCGCAGCAGGTCGGTAATCAGATCAAGGTGGGAACAAATTCTAGTTCAGCAGGATGAGTTAGGTTCAGCAACCACAAGATTATTTCATGTTTTTTTTCTGCTTACCGTTCTTATGTTTTTTCAACACTCTAATCGTGTTTGGTTGGTCCTTGTTCTTTTGAACTTTGTATGGGGACCCCCACACCCCCCCCCCTCCCTCTCTCTCTCTCTTCTAATATATTCACATGCAGTCCTGCATGTTCCAAAAAAAATGATCAAAGCAAGGCTAAAGAAATAATAGCAATGTATTTTTTTATAAATGAGTAACAAAAGGTAAATAGTACTATGTAGTAGCCTGTGCAAACACACATATTGCATACTAGTAACATAAACTATTTAAATAAACATCATACATATGCTAAAAGACTTGTTGAGGTCCCAATTAGAATCAGCTATGTATTGACACAATCAGAGTTCATCACAAGGTGATGGTTGTTAAAGAAACACATTCTAAATCAAACAGGAAATCCTTTCTTTCAAAGAACAGAACAGACATTAACCACAGCAAGTGTAGGAAAAATGTTACCTTGTTGTTGCTAGCATGCTGCCACTAGGTGAGAAATAAGCTGACTGAACAGATCTATTATGTTTTAGAACCTTCAAGCTCTCTTCTTTCTTCCTTTTAAACCTTCTGAGATCCCATATGCGTGCTGTTCGGTCCGTTGAACTTGTGGCAAGCATATGTTTTTTCTCTGGATGAAAATCTATTGAGTTAATTGTATTGTCATGTGAATCCCATGTGCTTGATACCTTACCCATCCGCTCATCGAGGAGTTTCAGTTCACCATTTCCGTCACCAAAATATAGGCAGCTAGGACTGTCTGGTGCTTGACAAAGCGAATAAACAGGATAGTCGCACAACTGGATCATATTAAAGCTCTCCTTCTCAAGGTCCATAAGACAAATTTCACCCTCATAACTACAGCTGTAAATCTACAAGGCAAATATATGAAAGACAACAAAATTAGAATCATGATCGAGTGTGGAGATGTACAACAAAACATAAATCACTGTTAGAACATTGTCTTCTCATCCTATCATCAACTTTCTCAGAAGACACTTATGCTTGTCAACACTACACGTATCAGAAACGGGAGCATAGGCATACAACCTAGTTAATCTACCTTGAAACATGGTTAGCATATGTTGCTACCGGATGCTTCTGGGAAAAAAGGTCCTAGAATTAGCTGCTAGAGGATGATTGGCTGCTTAAGATTAATAAGGAAGAACACCAACAAAATCTAAAGCCCCTCTGTCTCCCTTAACAACTACTTGCCCCTGCCTTCTTCCATCCTCTCCCATGACCCATTTTGTACGGTCACCACACACCGATCAAAATGTTCCCCTATCCTCACATGACAATTAATCCAGAGTATCGACCAGCCAAACCTGCAGTCCCCATAACCTAATATACGATTCTCAGCTGTTAAGCAGCAGCAATAATTTTCTTCAATCAGTTCATTTCACAGATGTCATCCTAGAAATAATCCAATGACTGGTAAAGTGCTAAATATTAGCATCACTACAAACAATTGCCCATACAATAGAAACTTCTAGTGGCTTTACCTACATAGCTTCGAACTCATTGACATAGTGAGCTCGGTTAACAGGAGACTTGTGAGTTCTTTTAGTGAACTGCGAAGTTATGTGCGTAAAAGATTTATGCACAAGTTAGCAAAGAGAAGTGCAATTTACTCTTACCAAATCCTGTGTTCATACTATCCAGACACCCAATTGAAGCAAATACCATACAATTGACTTAAATTCCAAATGTTAAATCACTAATCAGAAAACCAGTAAAAGAGCAGAATAACAGGGAGCCATCACCTTCTGTGGCGCCGCAGGGTGCGCCACGATTGCTGGCACAGGGCCCCTGTGAGGCAAATACTCGAACAGCCCATCTGCACCGTCGTCATCCTCATCTTCCACCATGCCGTCCACAACCCAGAACCCAATATTCCCCAACTTGTTCCCCGCCGCAACCACGGTCCGGTCGACCAGCGGCAGGACCCGAACCCCAAGTATCCTGTCGGGCACCACCTTCCGAACGTTCGCAGGCGTCAGCACGAGCTCCTTCCCGGCATCGAAACCGTCCGCCCGAGCCTTGGCAGGTGGCGCAAGCGAGGCGGACTCGATGATGGAGGACGCGAGCAAGGAGGAGAAGCTGGTGCTGCGCGGCACCGGAGGGGGCCCGGGCGTGGGCTCGGCGTCTGGGGAGTAGGAGGGGGGGAGTTGGGAGAGTCGGAGGGAGCGGCGGAGCTCGCCGGGGCTTGTCTTGGCGGCGGGCTTCTTGCGGGGCTGATTACTGAGGCGTCCTCGTCCTCGTTTAGACGAGGACTTGATGGCGGCCGAGAGCTCGTCGGCCTTGCGGCGGAGGGTGGCGAGGATGGCCTCGTTGCGGCGGATGTTCTCCTCGCGGAGGCGTTCGTAGTCGGTGAGACCGGCGGCCTGCCGCGACGCCATTATTCACCCCTGGACAGTGGCAGACCCAGGAATCAAATTTAGCCGGGGCGAACATCTTATGTCTACAAAAAAATTGGTACGAACTTAGCCGGGGCCGGAGGTAGCAACGCTGCCGCCAAAGCTACGACCTTCTCAACGTCGGGCGGTGGCTCAGCAGGCAGCAGCGGCGCGGAGCAGCAGGAGGTGGCGCAGCAGGCAACAGCCAGCGGCGCGCAGCATACAGCAGCGGCGCGGAGCAGCAGGCGGTGGAGCCGCACGGAGCGGCGAGCGGCGGCGCAACAGTCGCTACTGGCTAGGGCTCGAGTCGGGGGGTTGGGGGAATGGGAGGGGATCGATTTGGCGAGATAGAAGCCGACCGATTCGATCAGTACTTTGTTTTTCCAATAGAAAATTTTAGGCTGGTGGCGGTGTGACTGCTTGTGGACTGGGAATTCCTGTGGACTGTGGTGTGATCTAAGTTGGGCCTGAAGTGCAACAGCCGAGTACTGCGTGTCCCTTAAGAAGTTGCCAATTTTTGGCAACTTTTAATATTGCCAATTTTTGGCTTGCCAAGTATTGGCAATGCCAAATATTGACATCAAACCAATCATGCTCTTAATCTTCACAAGTTCGGTCAATGCTTCGGATTGCTTAGAAGTTATATCAAACATCAAGAGTGGAGTCCTTCCAAAAAAAAATCAAGAATGGAGAAGATCAATTCTAGTAGGAGGAACTTTACTCATGTAGAATTTTGTTTTGGGCATAGGGAGAACAATTTTGAAGCCCACTCTTTAACAAAAGGAGTTGGGTCTCTTTCAGTGGGCCGCCATGTGTGGCTAGGGGTTTTAACGGATGTTGCTTGTATTCCGGATACTAGCAAAAGGGCCCGTGGGTTGCAACGGGGTAACAAAACTATGTATTGACCACAAAATACAATGAGTATTGCTAAAAAAACTCAATACAATGAGTGTTGAGTGCATGAAGATTTTCACCGTCTCGCGTCTAATTGATGTATGATTGTTAGATAATAATCTAACACTTTATGAGGTAAGTCGTCACTAATGATTATAATTCTAATGCACAGACTAATTCTGTTGGAAATATGCCCTAGAGGCAATAATAAAAGGATTATTATTATATTTCCTTGTTTATGATAATTGTCTTTTATTCATGCTATAATTGTATTATCCGGAAATCGTAATACACGTGTGAATACATAGACCACAACATGTCCCTAGTGAGCCTCTAGTTGACTAACTCGTTGATCAACAGATAGTCAAGATTTCCTGACTATGGACATTGGATGTCATTGATAACAAGATCACATCATTAGGAGAATGATGTGATGGACAAGACCCAATCCTAAGCATAGCACAAGATCGTGTAGTTCGTTTGCTAGAGCTTTTCCAATGTCAAGTATCTTTTCCTTAGACCATGAGATCGTGTAACTCCCGGACACCGTAGGAGTGCTTTGGGTGTACCAAACGTCACAACGTAACTGGGTGACTATAAAGGTATACTACGGGTATCTCCGAAAGTGTCTGTTGGGTTGACACGGATCGAGACTGGGATTTGTCACTCCATATGACGGAGAGGTATCTCTGGGCCCACTCGGTAATGCATCATCATAATGAGCTCAAAGTGACCAAGTGTCTGGTCACGGGATCATGCATTACGGTACGAGTAAAGTGACTTGCCGGTAACGAGATTGAACGAGGTATTGGGATACCGACGATCGAATATCGGGCAAGTAACATACCGATTGACAAAGGGAATTGTATACGGGGTTGCTTGAATCCTCGACATCGTGGTTCATCCGATGAGATCATCGAGGAGCATGTGGGAGCCAACATGGGTATCCAGACCCCGCTGTTGGTTATTGGCCGGAGAGCCATCTCGGTCATGTCTACGTGTCTCCCGAACCCGTAGGGTCTACACACTTAAGGTTCGGTGACGCTAGGGTTGTAGAGATATTAGTATGCAGCAAACCGAAAATTGTTCGGAGTCCCGTATGAGATCCCGGACGTCACGAGGAGTTCCGGAATGGTCCGAAGGTAAAGAATTACATATGGGAAGTCGAGTTTCGGCCATCGGGAAAGTTTCGGGGGTCACCGGTATTGTACCGGGACCACCGGAAGGGTCCCGGGGGTCCACCGGGTGGGGTCACCTATCCCGAAGGGCCCCATGGGCTGAAGTGGGAGGGGAACCAGCCCCTGGTGGGTTGGTGCGCCCCCCCCCCCTTGCCCCCCCTGCGCCTAGGGGAGGGGGCGCCTCCACTTGCCTTAGGGGGCAAGGCACCCCCTTGGCCCCCCCCCCTAGGAGATCCCATCTCCTAGGGCCGGCGCCCCCCCTGGGGACCCTATATATAGAGGGGGGAGGGTGGGCAGCCGCACCCTTGCACTTGGCGCCTCCCTTCCCCCTTGCTACACCTCTCCCTCCCGTAGACGCTTGGCGACGCCCTGCTGGGATCCCTGCTGCATCCACCACCACGTCGTCGTGCTGCTGGATCTTCATCAACCTCTCCTTCCCCCTTGCTGGATCAAGAAGGAGGAGACGTCACGCTGACCGTACATGTGTTGAATGCGGAGGTGCCATCCGTTCGGCGCTAGGATCTCCGGTGATTTGGATCACGACGAGTACGACTCCCTCAACCCCGTTCTCTTGAACGCTTTCGCTCGATCTACAAGGGTATGTAGATGCACTCCTCTCTCTCGTTGCTAGATGAACTCATAGATTGATCTTGGTGAAACCGTAGGAGAATTTTTGTTTTCTGCAACGTTCCCCAACAATGGCATCATGAGGTAGGTCTATGCGTAGTTCTCTTTGCACGAGTAGAACACAAATCTGTTGTGGGCGTAGATGTTATCAACTTTCTTGCCACTACTAGTCTTATTTTGCTTCAGTGGTATTGTGGGATGAAGCGGCCCGGACCGACCTTACACGTACGCTTACATGAGACAGGTTCCACCGACTGACATGCACTAGTTGCATAAGGTGGCTAGCGGGTGTCTGTCTCTCCCACTTTAGTTGGAGCGGATTCGATGAAAAGGGTCCTTATGAAGGGTAAATAGAAGTTGACAAATCACGTTGTGGCTTTTTCGTAGGTAAGAAAACGTTCTTGCTAGAACCCTATTGCAGCCACGTAAAAGATGCAACAACAATTAGAGGACGTCTAACTTGTTTTTGCAGCAATTGCTTTGTGATGTGATATGGCCAAAAGTTGTGATGAATGATGAATGATATATTGTGATGTATGAGATCATGTTCTTGTAATAGGAATCACGACTTGCATGTCGATGAGTATGACAACCGGCAGGAGCCATAGGAGTTGTCTTAATTATTGTATGACCTGCGTGTCAATGATTTAACGCCATGTAATTACTTTACTTTATTGCTAAACCGTTAGCTATAGTAGTAGAAGTAATAGTTGGCGAGCAACTTCATGGAGACACGATGATGGAGATCATGGTGTCATGCCGGTGACGAAGATGATCATGGAGCCCCGAAGATGGAGATCAAAGGAGCTATATGATATTGGCCATATCATGTCACTACTATTTGATTGCATGTGATGTTTATCATGTTTTTGCATCTTGTTTACTTAGAACGACGGTAGTAAATAAGATGATCCCTCATAATAATTTCAAGAAAGTGTTCCCCCTAACTGTGCGCCGTTGCGACAGTTCGTTGTTTCGAAGCACCACGTGATGATCGGGTGTGATAGATTCTAACGTTCACATACAACGGGTGTAAGACAGATTTACACATGCAAAACACTTAGGTTAACTTGACGAGCCTAGCATGTACAGACATGGCCTCGGAACACAGAGACCGAAAGGTCGAACATGAGTCGTATGGAAGATACGATCAACATGGAGATGTTCACCGATGATGACTAGTCCGTCTCACGTGATGATCGGACACGGCCTAGTCGACTCGGATCATGTAACACTTAGATGACTAGAGGGATGTCTAATCTGAGTGGGAGTTCATTAAATAATTTGATTAGATGAACTTAATTATCATGAACTTAGTCTAAAATCTTTGCAAAAATGTCTTGTAGATCAAATGGCCAACGCTCATGTCAACATGAACTTCAACGCGTTCCTAGAGAAAACCAAGCTGAAAGATGATGGCAGCAACTATACGGACTGGGTCCGGAACCTGAGGATCATCCTCATAGCTGCCAAGAAAGCATATGTCCTAGAAGGACCGCTAGGTGAAGCACCCATCCCAGAGAACCAAGACGTTATGAACGCTTGGCAGTCACGTGCTGATGATTACTCCCTCGTTCAGTGCGGCATGCTTTACAGCTTAGAACCGGGGCTCCAAAAGCGTTTTGAGCAACACGGAGCATATGAGATGTTCGAGGAGCTGAAAATGGTTTTCCAAGCTCACGCCCGGGTCGAGAGATATGAAGTCTCCGACAAGTTCTATAGTTGTAAGATGGAGGAAAATAGTTCTGTCAGTGAGCACATACTCAAAATGTCTGGGTTGCACAACCGCCTGTCCCAGCTGGACATTAACCTCCCGGACGAGGCGGTCATTGACAGAATCCTTCAGTCGCTCCCACCGAGCTACAAGAGCTTTGTGATGAACTACAATATGCAGGGGATGGTGAAAACTATTCCTGAAGTATTTTCAATGCTGAAGTCAGCAGAGGTAGAAATCAAAAAGGAACATCAAGTGTTGATGGTCAATAAAACCACCAAGTTCAAGAAAGGCAAGGGTAAGAAGAACTTCAAGAAGGACGGCAAGGATGTTGCCGCGCCCGGTAAGCCAGTTGCCGGGAAGAAGTCAAAGAATGGACCCAAGCCTGAGACTGAGTGCTTTTATTGCAAAGGGAAGGGTCACTGGAAGCGGAACTGCCCCAAATACTTAGCGGACAAGAAGGCCGGCAACACTAAAGGTATATGTGATATACATGTAATTGATGTGTACCTTACCAGTGCTCGTAGTAGCTCCTGGGTATTTGATACCGGTGCCGTTGCTCATATTTGTAACTCAAAGCAGGAGCTGCGGAATAAGCGGAGACTGGCGAAGGACGAGGTGACGATGCGCGTCGGGAATGGTTCCAAGGTCGATGTGATCGCCGTCGGCACGCTACCTCTACATTTACCTACGGGATTAGTTTTAAACCTCAATAATTGTTATTTAGTGCCAAGTTTGAGCATGAACATTGTATCTGGATCTCGTTTAATACGAGATGGCTACTCATTTAAATCCGAGAATAATGGTTGTTCTATTTATATGAGAGATATGTTTTATGGTCATGCCCCGATGGTCAATGGTTTATTCTTAATGAATCTCGAACGTGATGTTACACATATTCATAGTGTGAATACCAAAAGATGTAAAGTTGATAACGATAGTCCCACATACTTGTGGCACTGCCGCCTTGGTCACATTGGTGTCAAGCGCATGAAGAAGCTCCATGCTGATGGACTTTTAGAGTCTCTCGATTATGAATCATTTGACACATGCGAACCATGCCTCATGGGCAAAATGACCAAGACTCCGTTCTCCGGAACAATGGAGCGAGCAACCAACTTATTGGAAATCATACATACTGATGTGTGCGGTCCAATGAGCGTTGAGGCTCGCGGAGGATATCGTTATGTTCTCACTCTCACTGATGACTTGAGTAGATATGGGTATGTCTACTTGATGAAACACAAGTCTGAGACCTTTGAAAAGTTCAAGGAATTTCAGAATGAGGTAGAGAATCAACGTGACCGAAAAATAAAGTTCTTACGATCAGATCGTGGAGGAGAATATTTAAGTCACGAATTTGGTACGCACTTAAGGAAATGTGGAATCGTTTCACAACTCACGCCGCCTGGAACACCTCAGCGTAACGGTGTGTCCGAACGTCGTAATCGCACTCTATTGGATATGGTGCGATCTATGATGTCTCTTACCGATTTACCGCTATCATTTTGGGGATACGCTCTAGAGACAGCTACATTCACTTTAAATAGGGCTCCGTCTAAATCCGTTGAGACGACACCGTATGAATTATGGTTTGGGAAGAAACCTAAGCTGTCGTTTCTAAAAGTTTGGGGATGCGATGCTTATGTCAAGAAACTTCAACCTGAAAAGCTCGAACCCAAGTCGGAAAAATGCGTCTTCATAGGATACCCTAAGGAAACCATTGGGTATACCTTCTACCTTAAGATCCGAAGGCAAGATCTTTGTTGCCAAGAACGGATCCTTTCTGGAAAAAGAGTTTCTCTCGAAAGGAGTAAGTGGGAGGAAAGTAGAACTCGATGAAGTACTACCTCTTGAACCGGAAAGTAGTGCAGCTCAGGAAAATGTTCCTGTGGTGCCTACACCGACTGGAGAGGAAATTAATGATGATGATCAAGGTACTTCGGATCAAGTTGCTACTGAACTTCGTAGGTCCACAAGGACACGTTCCACACCAGAGTGGTATGGCAACCCTGTCCTGGAAATCATGTTGTTAGACAACGGTGAACCTTCGAACTATGAAGAAGCGATGGCGGGCCCAGATTCCAACAAATGGCTTGAAGCCATGCAATCCGAGATAGAATCCATGTATGAAAACAAAGTATGGACTTTGACAGACTTGCCCGATGATCGGCGAGCGATAGAAAACAAATGGATCTTTAAGAAGAAGACAGACGCGGATGGTAATGTTACCATCTATAAAGCTCGACTTGTCGCTAAGGGTTATCGGCAAGTTCAAGGGGTTGACTACGATGAGACTTTCTCTCCCGTAGCGAAGCTGAAGTCCGTCCGAATCATGTTAGCAATTGCCGCATACTATGATTATGAGATATGGCAGATGGACGTCAAAACGGCATTCCTTAACGGCTATCTTAAGGAAGAATTGTATATGATGCAGCCGGAAGGTTTTGTCGATCCTAAGAATGCTAACAAGGTGTGCAAGCTCCAGCGATCCATTTATGGGCTGGTGCAAGCATCTCGGAGTTGGAACATTCGCTTTGATGAGATGATCAAAGCGTTTGGGTTTATGCAGACTTATGGAGAAGCCTGCGTTTACAAGAAAGTGAGTGGGAGCTCTGTAGCATTTCTCATATTATATGTAGATGACACACTTTTGATGGGAAATGATATAGAACTTTTGGACAGCATTAAGGCCTACTTGAATAAGTGTTTTTCAATGAAGGACCTTGGAGAAGCTGCTTACATATTAGGCATCAAGATCTATAGGGAATCAAGACGCCTCATAGGTCTTTCACAAAGCACATACCTTGATAAGATATTGAAGAAGTTCAATATGGATCAGTCCAAGAAAGGGTTCTTGCCTGTATTGCAAGGTGTGAGATTGAGCTCGGCTCAATGCCCGACCACGGCAGAAGATATAGAAGAGATGAGTGTCATCCCCTATACCTCAGCCATAGGATCTATTATGTATGCCATGCTATGTACCAGACCTGATGTAAGCCTTGCCGTAAATTTGGTAGGGAAGTACCAAAGTAATCCCGGCAAGGAACACTGGACAGCGGTCAAGAATATCCTGAAGTGTCTGAAAAGGACAAAGGACATGTTTCTCGTTTATGGAGGTGACGAAGAGCTCGTCGTAAAGGTTACGTCGATGCTAGCTTCGACATAGATTTCGATGACTCTAAGTCACAAACCGGATACATGTATATGTTGAATCGTGGAGCAGTAAGCTGGTGCAGTTGCAAGCAGAGCGTCGTGGCGGGATCTACATGTGAAGCGGAGTACATGGCAGCCTCGGAGGCAGCACATGAAGCAATATGGATGAAGGAGTTCATCACCGACCTAGGAGTCATACCCAATGCGTCGGGGCCGATCACTCTCTTCTGTGACAACACTGGAGCTATTGCCCTTGCCAAGGAGCC
The DNA here is from genome assembly GCF_018294505.1 of Triticum aestivum. NCBI lineage: Eukaryota > Viridiplantae > Streptophyta > Magnoliopsida > Poales > Poaceae > Triticum > Triticum aestivum. The sequence goes on from NC_057798.1 coordinate 628,322,316, forward strand.
CAGGTTTCACAAGAAGACCAGGCACATCAAGCGTCGTTTCAACTCCATCCGTGAAAATGTTCAAGATGGAGACATAGATATTTGCAAAGTACATACGGATCTGAATGTCGCAGATCCGTTGACTAAACCTCTTCCGCGAGCAAAACATGATCCACACCAGAACTCTATGGGTGTTCGATTCATCACAATGTAACTAGATTATTGACTCTAGTGCAAGTGGGAGACTGTTGGAAATATGCCCTAGAGGCAATAATAAAAGGATTATTATTATATTTCCTTGTTCATGATAATTGTCTTTTATTCATGCTATAATTGTATTATCCGGAAATCGTAATACACGTGTGAATACGTAGACCACAACATGTCCCTAGTGAGCCTCTAGCTGACTAGCTCGTTCATCAATAGATAGTCAAGGTTTCCTGACTATGGACATTGGATGTCATTGATAACGAGATCACATCATTAGGAGAATGATGTGATGGACAAGACCCAATCCTAAGCATAGCACAAGATCGTGTAGTTCGTTTGCTAGAGCTTTTCCAATGTCAAGTATATTTTCCTTAGACCATGAGATCGTGTAACTCCCGGACACCGTAGGAGTGCTTTGGGTGTACCAAACGTCACAAGTAACTGGGTGACTATAAAGGTATACTATGGGTATCTCCGAAAGTGTCTGTTGGGTTGACACGGATCGAGACTGGGATTTGTCACTCCATATGACGGAGAGGTATCTTTGGGCCCACTCGGTAATGCATCATCATAATGAGATCAAAGTGACCAAGTGTCTGGTCACGGGATCATGCATTACGGTACGAGTAAAGTGACTTGCCGGTAACGAGATTGAACGAGGTATTGGGATACCGATGATCGAATCTTGGGCAAGTAACATACCGATTGACAAAGGGAATTGTATACGGGGTTGCTTGAATCCTCGACATCGTGGTTCATCCGATGAGATCATCGAGGAGCATGTGGGAGCCAACATGGGTATCTAGATCCCGCTATTGGTTATTGGCCGGAGCGCCGTCTCGGTCATGTCTACGTGTCTCCCGAACCCGTAGGGTCTACACACTTAAGGTTCGGTGACGCTAGGGTTGTAGAGATATTAGTATGCAGCAAACCGAAAGTTGTTCGGAGTCCCGGATGAGATCCCGGACGTCCCGATGAGTTCCGGAATGGTCCGAAGGTAAAGAATTATATATGGGAAGTCGAGTTTCGGCCATCGGGAAAGTTTCGGAGGTCACCGGTATTGTACCGGGACCACCGGAAGGGTCCCGGGGGTCCACCGGGTGGGGCCACCTATCCCGAAGGGCCCCATGGGCTGAAGTGGGAGGGGAACCAGCCCCTGGTGGGCTGGTGCGCCCCCCTGCGCCCCCCCCTGCGCCTAGGGTTGGGAACCCTAGGGGAGGGGGCGCCTCCACTTGCCTTGGGGGGCAAGGCACCCCCTTGGCCGCCGCCCCCCCTAGGAGATCCCATCTCCTAGGGCCGGCGCCCCCCTGGGGACCCTATATATAGAGGGGGGAGGGAGGGCAGCCGCACCCTTGCACTTGGCGCCTCCCTTCCCCCTTGCTACACCTCTCCCTCCCGTAGACGCTTGGCGAAGCCCTGTCGGGATCCCTGCTGTATCCACCACCATGCCATCGTGCTGCTGGATCTTCATCAACCTCTCCTTCCCCCTTGCTAGATCAAGAAGAAGGAGACGTCACGCTGACCGTATGTGTGTTGAACGCGGAGGTGCCGTCCGTTCGGCGCTAGGATCTCCGGTGATTTGGATCACGACGAGTACGACTCCCTCAACCCCGTTCTCTTGAACGCTTCCGCTCAATCTACAAGGGTATGTAGATGCACTCCTCTCTCTCGTTGCTAGATGAACTCATAGATTGATCTTGGTGAAACTGTAGGAAATTTTTTGTTTTCTGCAACGTTCCCCAATAAATTCTAGCATTGTACATGCTGCTAGCTCTAGTTATCAATGGAGTGGCACTGTCCATCATTTTTATTTCATTCTGATAAACATGAAGATATTTGTTTGACCTTGATTGTCATGAAGAAGAAATAAAAACATTATTATGCTTCTCAATAGCTAGTCATCATCTATATTTTTCTAGCCGTTATTGCTGGTGTTGAGTTGATCTAACCTTGTAATAAGAGGGTTGTGCTTATTTAGCCAGCACTCGGTAGAAAGAGAAAAAATATGGAGGCATTGGTTCCTGAAACTTGACTGTGTGTCCTCCTTTGTTCTAACCGAACACCACTGCTCTGTCTTCTCGCAGGGAGATGAGGAAGGGAAGGTCAGCAGAGAGCAGGCACCAGTGAGCTCACAGTCGATCTTGACGCAGAGGAGAGGAAAGAGGGAGCGTGGCGGTTGGGGCTTGCCGGACCCTAAGCTGGAAGGGAGGGCGTAGTGGAGACAATCAGTCGCATGGGAGGAGGGGAGTAGTTGCCGGCCTGGATCTGCCGCCGGGAGGCCTACTGGGGCGGTTGTCGGCTTGGATCCATCGCGTGCGACACTTTGGGGCGGTGGGATATTGAGGGAAGCCCAACCAAGGGCAATGAGGGTGGCGGCCGCCAGATATAGCTCATGGCGAGAGCTCTGGAGGTGGGAGGGAGTAGCCAGGGGATATGAGGTGTGGTTCGGCGGGAGTTTTGTGGAGCAGTGGCGCCATGCGGTGAGGAGGAGGTCGGCGGCGCGGGGGGAGCGCTACGAGGCAGAGCGTGGTTGTGTTGTTTTGCCCCTCGTACCAGTTCGATTTGGACTGCGGATTGAATATAAAAAAACGTAGGGGCTTTTTCGCAAAAGATCCGCGACGATGAACCCGACAGACTCAATCCGTGCTTTATTATATTTCGGATATTTTTGAACTTTGAATAAAGTCCTTGGTTACCCTAAAAAACGGTTAAGACCAATGTTTTTTTATTTGTTTTGGGTTAAGACCAATGTTGACACAGCTATGTCCAGAAATGATGGCTTTCCATGGAGCTGTTGGAGTAGTGTGCCCTGACCACAACAACGTCTAAGAGCATTACTAGTAGAACCCTCAAACCCTCAAATCCTTAAAGCAGTTTTAAGGGTTGAGAAGTGCCACTTTTTGACACTTTTAAGGGTTGAAAAACAGGGGCAAATACTAGAACCCTCAAACCCAACCCTTAAACTGCTTTAAGGATTGGATTTGAGGGTTCTAGTCTTTGCCTCAACCCCAACCTTTAAATCTATCATATGACATCTCACAATTTATGACAACAAGAACACAATCAACTTCCAAACAAACTACCAAATGACAATCACTGATGCATGGTTTAATAGTTTACATCACAAAATCATCATCTTCCTCCTCTCATCGGCACCATCACCAAAAAGTTGCACCTCGGCGCCATCTCCTAGACCACATGCGGGCTCCATCAAGCATCTCCATGGGCATCGGTGGAGTCGTACACACCGCCATCGCCACAACTACTCATCGGAGTGTCACCTCGAAAAGTAGAGGACGCGACATGGAACATCCTCTTCCTCTTCGCGATGTCCTCCTTGTAGTCCTTCCACCATTGCAATTGGTCTTGATCCATGTCCTTCTTGGACATCATCATGTGCTCTTTCTCTTCCACCATGAGTTCTTTCCATACCTTTGCCTCTTTGAGCTTGATCATCCTCTCCTCCAACTCGGCCTTGCGCTTTGCTTCTTCACGCTTTGCTTCAACTTATGCAAGCTTGACCTCTTTCTTCTTCTCGGTGATAAGAAGCTTCGTCTCCAATGTCTTCGTTGTCAATTCCTCTCTTGCCTTCATCATGTGGTCCATCTTCTCCCTTAGGCTTGACGCCTCTTCTTCCATCTTCACCCTTAGCTTGCCCTTCTTGGTTCCCTCGGGCTTGCCCAAGTTCCTTTCCTCCTCATCTTCACTATCATCCATCCTAAGCATTGCCGACTTCTTGGGTGCGGTCTCTTGATCCCTCAACTTACACTTGTCAAAGGTTTGAAGAATTGTCCAAGCATGCTTAAATGGGAATGGCTTGCCCTTGGAAGCAGCCATCTCCTTGTACCTCATGCCGGCAATTGTCTCCTATCAACCACACATAAATCACATAAGAACCCACCAATAGCATAGTACACACACATAATCAAAATAGTGAAGAAATATGTACTCACATAGTCACTCTCCACGGTTCCACTAGGTGGTGCATCCCTCACTTGGTCCATGGCCGCACTCCAACAAGCACAAGCGGGCTTGATCAACTCCCACCGGCCTTGAAGCGACCAGTAAGTGCGAGAGATGAACCCACTATTCTTTGGCTTGATCCTACAATAGGTGTCCTCGATCCTTTGCCAATACCGTTTACCGGTTTGATCGGTGCCGGTGGTTGCATCCATTCCCATAGCTGCCCAAGCACGAACCAAGAGGATATCTTCCGCCTCGGTGTAGTTTGTCGACCGCGCGTGTGGGCGGGAAGCGGCGGTGAATGCCTCCTCCCCTATCTCGGCCACATCCTCCTCGTCATCACCTTCATCCTCCTCATCTTCCTCTAAGTCATCACCAACCCTAAAGGGTTCGAGAGGCGGAGCCCCGAGGTCCACCTCCGCGTTTTGGAGGAGGTCCATGAACGAGGATGGGGTTGCCATTTTCTCGAACACCTCGTGCGCGGCGGGAGGAGGTTCGGGCACGGCGATGAAAGGAGGTTCGGCGACGGTGGCGGGCGGGGGTGCGGCCTTCTTCCGCACCGCGCGCTTCTTCCGCTGCATCTTCACGGCCGGGGCGACCTTGGATGGCGCCTTCGGCCGACTCTTCTTGGTGGCCGGGGCGGGAGCCGGGGAGGCGGCGGGGGCGGGCGCCAGGGCGGTGATGGTGGCCGGGGCGGGAGCCGGGGAGGCGGCAGGAGGAGGTGCGAGGCCCGCCCGCCGCCGCTTGGCCCCGACGTGGGTCGCCGCCACCACGTCGGCCACGGTCGGGTGGGCGGGGCGGGCGTCAGGGCGGACGGGGTGGGCGCGGCGGCGGCGGGGCCCTCCATGGCCGACGCGGCAAGAGGCGGCGGGAGGCGGCGGGAGGAGGAGGCCGGGAGGAGGAGGAAGTTTCCTCCCGCGCGAGAGAGGAGGAGGAGTACGGGTTGGGGGAAGATTTTCCTCTCAACCCCTACTTCTACAGGCTGCAAACTGGTTTGAGGGTTGGACCTCTAAATTGTTTTAGAGAGAATCCCTTATTTGGCCCTTTCTTAAAATTTGCTTCCCTTTTTGACCCAAAAAACTTGTTTCTTTCCTTTTTGACACTTAAACTACATTTTGTTCCTTACGTGACACTTCCATCCATTTTTCCATCCAACGGTGTTAACTGACATGTACAAAGACTGTTTTGCCCTTGATGGTAGTATGTTAGCAAAAAATGGAAGAAAAATGGCATGAACATGAATGGACGAAAGTGTTGCAGCTCCATCCGGGAGAGCCTGGTGTAGCGTGTATCCAGGAGGGCCTCGCCAGCGCCCAGCAGCAGCCGGCAGCGCGTAGCGTGTATCCAGGAGGGCCACGCCAGCGCCCAGCAGCAGCCGGCAGCGCGCGCGCACACACAAACACACACGAGTACTCCTACACAACAAGGATGCACACATACCCAGCAAGCACACACAGGCATCGCATCACAGACGCAGCACGGCACCAAGTACTGGGCTTCCCGTGTCGCTGTGTCGGCGCCGTCCCGGCGGCCATATCGCCATTTTTCTTTATCCTTAAATCGAAAAAATGATACTGCACAGATATTGCATCGGACGTGTCCGACGTGTCCGACGTATTATATTGCACAGATTTTGCATGTTGGAACAGTGCACGCTAGTCTAGCCGGCACCTCACGGGCGTACGCCATCGGAGTAGCTGGATCAATTCAATCTCGGCAGGTAGTGACTCATTGATTCGTGTGTGTGTGGGTAGTTTAGATGATTATTTAGACTTGATGGAGACATTTTTTGAAACGACTCCTGTAGAATCAGAAGCTTGTGCTCTTGGCTTCTTGCAAATTGTAGCCAGTCAATCTGTAACAAAATGGCATGAGCGTGTGCCACAATCGAGGTGCGAACACAGCTAAGGGATATCACTTGTTGACATACCGCGGTCTAATTTATCACCCGTAACATTAACCTGTACAAATTTATACGCTACAGTAGAGGCTGAATGGGTCGTCATTGTTCTGCTCGTAATGTAGTAATTATGATTAGTCCCATGCAACATTTTTTTGTATTTAGACATCTGGTACTATTTTTTGTTTGTTATTCATGACAAAATATATATCATGTTACCTTTGTGTTTGCATGTAAATAATCTGGTCACATACTACACAAGGGGTAAAATCGTCTTTTTAGGTCAGACTTAACACCGTTACTAGCCAAAACTGACGGAAATGTCACGTGAGGAACAAAATAAAGTTTAAGCGACAAAAAGGGAAGAAACAAGTTTTTTGGGCCAAAAAGGGAAGCAAATTTTAAGAAAGGGCCAAATAAGGAATTCTCTCATTGTTTTACGGGTTTGAGGGTTTAGAGGTTCTAGTCTACGACGTTTTTTCGGCGAAAACTGTAAAAAAAAAAGCGGTTATTTTTAGGGGTTTGAGGGTTCTACTAGACTTGCTCTAACACCAGGTAAATAACTGATTTCGCGGTGGAGTGTTTTTTTCTTTTCGAAGTCCTTTTTTTAAAGAGTCACGATGGAGTGGATTGGTAGTACTGGCCCCACTTTCCAATGCATCCTTTGAACAAGCGAAACCCTTAATACTCCCTCCGTCCGAAAATACTTGTCGGAGGAATGGATGTATCTAGACGCAATTTAGTTTTAGATACACCCATTTTCATCCATTTCTCCGACAAGTATTTTCGGACGGAGGGAGTATCATGCAGTGCCGTGGGGTTCCTAAAAAAAACGCAGTGCCGTAGGATCAGACTAACAGATGGGAGTAGCATCTTACTGTTACCCTCGGGATCAATCTATTGCTTGAATTCGAGAGAATTACGGGGATACAAGGGTTCCTGGCGTCACGCCGAGGTCTGGATCAGATCGAGAGAAGGCTTGGGGAAGGGGAAGAAGGAAGGTAGGAGAAATACAGCCAATCTGGCATTTTACATTCAATGCCCCTACAGCCACGCACGCTCTGACTACTTGTAGCGGTGACTTCCTAAGCGGGCTGGACTCGCTGCTAGGCGTCATGGGCCAGCCTCCCCTGTGGCGGCCTTGAGTGCATGAGTCAGCCTGCTCCGCTCTCTCTTCTCTGCTCTCTTCTTCAGTCGTTGTGCCTCGGTCTTCAGGAAGGCCGTGACAATGCTCCCTCCCCGAGACGCAACATGTCCCCATGCTGGTGCTTCCGCGTACCTTTGATGAAGAGCATGAAGTTGTTCCCAGGTAGCAAAGCTTTCTGGCAGTCCAGTCCAAAGAGTCTTGACTTGCGGAAGCAGCTTCTTGCCTTGCCGCACCAGCCTCGCCTCCAAAATCTGCTCAGGTTGTCTCTTGTCATCAGCAATGAGCAGAACAGAAAGGTCAGTACTCACCGGTGTTGTAGGCGCCACTGCTTTTTTCAGTTGGGACACGTGAAAAACTGGGTGTACTTGGCTTCCACCCGGCAGCTTGAGTTTGTAGGCCACTGCTCCCACGCGTTGAAGCACTTCAAATGGTCCAAAGAAACGAAAACAGAGTTTGTGAGACGATCTTGGAGCCACCGAAGTTTGGATGTGTGGTTGTAATTGCAGATACACCTTGTCCCCCACCTCAAACACTCGTTCAGACCGCTTGCGGTCTGCAAACTTCTTCATTCTCTATTGCGCTCTGTGCAAGTGTTGTTGGATGAGCTGCTACATTGTGGAGCGTTCTGCCAACCGTTGTTGTAAATCCACTGGTGTCAATCCCTCTGTAGGTTGTATGCCAAAGTGCTTGGGTCGCTGTTCATACATGATCTCAAAAGGAGTGCGGCCAACCGCCGAATGGAAGGAGGTGTTATACCAGAATTCTGCTTGAGACAACCATTGCGACCATTTCTTTGGGTTTGCATGCACAAAGCATCGCAAGAACGTCTCCAAACACTGGTTGACCCTCTCCGTTTGTCCATCCGTTTGTGGATGGTACGCCGAGCTGAGATTCAAGGTTGCATCTGCCATTTTGAACAGATTCTGCCACAGTCTGCTAGTAAAAACCTTGTCTCTATCGGACACAATGGTCTGCGGCATCCCATGCAGCTTGTACACATTGTTGATGAACACTTGGGCCACTGACAGTGCTGTAAAGGGGTGTCTGAGTGCGATGAAATGGGCATATTTGGAAAATTTGTCCACCACTACAAGGATCGTGTCAAACCCATGAGAGAGGGGTAGTTTCTCGATGAAATCCATACTGATGGTATGCCAAGCTTCAGGTGGAACTGGGAGAGGTTGTAGCTTCCCTGGGTACTTGACATGCTCTCCTTTTGCTTGCTGACAGACAACACAGGATTGCACATATTTCTAAATATAGCTCTTCATTCCCGGCCAGATGAACAAGGCAGCAACGCGCTGGTAGGTGGCTTCCATACCAGAGTGCCCCCCAATTGCGCTAGAATGGAGTGCCTTTAGCACGGCATCATGTGCCTCGGAGTGACTCCCAAGCCAAATTTTGCCCTGGTATCGAATTACTCCTTTGTCCAATGCATATCCTTGGTCGTTTGGACTAGATAGGGCCAACTCAGACATCAGTTTTTGTGCTAGTGGATCTTTCTCATAGCCTTCAACAATGATTTCCAGCCAACGTGGCTACACTGATGTGATACTGTGCAACTGCTCATTGTGTGTTTGACGAGACAGGGCATCGGCCGCGATGTTTGACTTGCCTTGCTTGTACACTATCTTGTACTGCAACCCCATAAGTCTGAGGAAAGCCTTCTGTTGCATTGGCATGGTCACTCGCTGATCACTGAGATGGACCAGACTACGCTGATCCGTGCATATCAAAAATTCTCCTGCTTGCAGATATGCCTTCCACTTCTCCACAGCCATTAAGATGGCCAAGCATTCTTTATCGTACGTTGAAAGGGATCGATTCTTCACGCCCAAGCCCTTACTGAGAAAGACCACTGGATGCCCTTTTTGCATCAATACCGCCCCTACACCTGTATCACAAGCGTCCGTTTCCAACACAAACTGCACTTTGAAGTCCGGAAGTGCCAAAACTGGTGCCTGCACAAGTGCTTGTTTCAAGGCATCAAAAGAAGCGGTCGTCGCTGATGTCCACACAAAAGGGGTGTTTTTCTTCAGTAGGTCTGTCAGAGAACGGCTAATGATGCCAAAACCGCGGATGAACTTACGATAGTATCCTGCTAAACCAAGGAACCCCCGTAGTTGCTTCACGTTACCGGGCATGGGCCATAGTTGGACTGCAACTACTTTAGCTGGATCCGTCGACACGCCATGCTTGCTAACAATGTGTCCCAGGTACTCAAGCGACTCCTTTGCAAACGTGCACTTGCTTCGTTTCACATAGAACTGATGCTCGCGCAACATTTTGAACACCTGATCCAAGTGCTGGCAGTGCTCTTCCAGGGTTTGGGAAAAAACCAAGATGTCATCGAAGAAGGACAACACATATTTCCGTAGACCCAGGGCCAAAGTAATGTGCATGGCCGACTGGAATGTGGACGGTCCATCAGTAACACCAAATGGCATGACCTTGAACTCATAGTGGCCGTTGTGGGTGCGAAATACTGTTTTAGCTTCATCTTCAGGAACCATACGAATCTGGTGGTACCCGGCTCGCAAGTCCAACTTACTGAAAAATGCTGCACCTGACAACTCATCAAGCAACTCCTCGACTACCGGCATCGGATATTTGTTCTTGATTGTGATGGCATTGAGCTGCTGATAGTCTACACAGAATCGCCATGTTCCATCCTTCTTCCGGACCAGCAACACAGGTGCTGCGAACGGGCTACGACTAACTTGAATTATTCCTTGTTGTAGCATTGCACTGATGTGTTTTTCCAACTCATCCTTTTGTTGTGGCGAGTAACGATAGGGACGTATCCGCAACTGGTTGAGCTCCTGGTAGCAGGGGAATTTGATGATCATAGTCCCGTGCTGGAGGCAACCCTTTGGGCTCATCGAAACGATCTTTGTGCACCTCCAACAACTGCTGAATTTGTGGCGGCACTTCATCTGAAGTTTGCTTATCAGACACACCACTTAACTGAATCAGGTGCGACACAACACCTGTCTGCATAAGCAATGAAAGCTGATGGCCATCAATTTCTGCACAGGTGGATATGTTGTCTTTGACGCCTCGCAGTGTAATACGCCTGCCCTCGTGTCGGAAACGAAATAATTTCTTTTTCCAATCAATCCACATAGGCCCCAACGATTCAAGCCATTCCATTCCAAGAATTACATCATAACATCTCAATTTGAGCACTCGCAAATCAGTCGCAAACACATGCCTTTGGCATGACCACACTGCTGCTGGAACCATCTCACTACTGGACATAAGCCCCCCATCAGCAATGGTCACTTTTGCCGCAGTCACAGGAACTGTCGGAATCTGAATACGCTGCACCGCTGCCTTGCTGATGAAGTTACTGGAGCTGCCCGAGTCAACTAACACCAACACTTGATGCCCATTCAGCATAGCGTGCAACCTTATGGTCTTCTTGGCTGTCGTTCCTGCTGCAGCACATTCCGAGAGATGCATTAATCCATCAGTGTCGTTGTCAGAGCCTTGCTCGTCCGCATCTGTGTCCTCATCCAATTTGACATCCAGCAGTAACAAGAGTTCTTCGATCAACTGCAAATGCGGCGAGGGAGTACATATATGTCCTCGGTGATATTTTTCTCCACATTTGAAGCACAACCCTTTCTCTTTGCGAACTGCTTTCAGTGCAGCCAACTTTTGGGCTAATTTGGCTTTATCATTTGCCACTGATTTGTCTTCAGGCGATGCACCCATAATTCCTTTGAACTGCACATTATTTTGTGCTCATTGCGGGCAGAAAACTTGTAATCATTTCTGTAGCGAGAGCTTGAAGCCATCTTCACCTCCTCGAGCAAATCTTCCTGCGTTTGAGCAAGAGACAAAGCGGCATCAACAGTCCTCGGCTTGTGTAAACGTATAGCTGACTGAATTTCAGGTTTTAATCCTTTTACAAATTTGGTCACAAAAAATACTTCGTCATAATTCTTATTGTAGACTAACACTTTATGCATCAATTCCTCAAAATTGTGATGATACTCTTCTACGGTACCAGTCTGACTAATGCGCTCTAAGCTCTCTAAATGCCTATGGTATTTATCCTTGCCAAATTTTTGAGAAACGGCAACTACCAGTTCCTCCCAGCTATCAACGTTATGCATCGCCTCATAAGTCTGTAACCACAAGGCAGCATTGCCGCGAAAATGCAAGGTTGCAAAACTAGCCCAAGTTTCATGTGGCACAACATACATAGCAAAATACTTTTCAGCTATGGTTTTCCACCACGTAGGATTGTCCCCATCAAATTTTGGGAAATCAGTTTTCGGCATGCGACCACCCGAATGTCCCGAGCGAAAACCAGAGCCATGAATGTGATCAGATGAATATGCGCTGTGCTCCAAGTCAAAAGAAATTGGTGTAGGGGCGAAATCACGCTTACCCCTGCCCAGGGCAGGCGCGGGAGCGTTGTTAGCTCCAAGCGCAGTACCCTGGTGCTGATTGTCAACGCCGTGCCCATGGGGCCGAGGTCGAATAGGGGTCGTTGCTGGTGGTTGCTCTGCTTCCAGCACTGCCACCCGAGCGCCCACCTTAGTGATGGCTGACTGCAGCGAGCCGATCGATTTATCGACCTTCGGCATCCAGCTCGACATGGCCTGGATGGTCTCCGACATCGATTTGACCGATGCCGCGACCAACGCACTGGTCGTCTTCATCTCCGCCAGGTCCGCGCGCATCTGGTCCATGGCATCGTTCCTGATGCTCAAAATCCAAATCGCAGGCACGGGATTTTATGAGTCGCGAAGGATTCGCGACCAACCGACCAACGACTCGAATCGCACCCCAACAAGTGCTCCACCGCCGCCGCACGCCGCTGAACAAGCACCACACGCTCGAATTTTTTTTGGGGGGAAAGATGAAGGACTGGCTCTAGATACCAAGTGTTACCCTCGGGATCAATCTATTGCTTGAATTCGAGAGAATTACGGGGATACAAGGGTTCCTGGCGTCACGCCGAGGTCTGGATCAGATCGAGAGAAGGCTTGGGGAAGGGGAAGAAGGAAGGTAGGAGAAATACAACCAATCTGGCATTTTACATTCGATGCCCCTGCAGCCACGCACGCTCTGACTACTTGTAGCGGTGACTTCCTAAGCGGGCTGGACTCGCTGCTGGGCGTCATGGGCCAGCCTCCCCTGTGGCGGCCTTGAGTGCATGAGTCAGCCTGCTCCGCTCTCTCTTCTCTGCTCTCTTCTTCAGTCGTTGTGCCTCAGTCTTCAGGAAGGCCGTGACACTTACGAAACGGGAATATATTGAAGATATAATTCTCTGAACTACAGGATCAAGAAGGCACAATAGAAGACCCAGACGCCCCCATGCCAGATGAATTCGGCAGCAAGCAAAAATGATGATCTGACATGTGTAGCTACGCACTCGCTCAAAGTTAGAATTCAAAGTTAATCCTCTTTGCAGGCCAACGGATGTCTACGGCGCACAAGTTCATAAATTTTAGAAGACTAAGCCCCCATCTTCAGGCTTGTTGTACCTTATACTGGAACTAAATCAGATCAGATCAGCTGTGTGTAACTGAATCTGTTAGAGTAAGTAATGGGCCTAATGGACCTATTAGTCTTACGATTAATTAGAAATAAGGGTAGCTTGCTTAGGGGTCAAGTAAGCCTTGCTTAAGAGTCAAATAAACCTTCTCTATATAAAAGAGGAGATGTGTCAATCTAATCAAGTAAGAATTAAGAAGGAAATCCCTTCCCTCTTGCCCGGCCGTGGGCAAAAAGGCCCCCGGCCGGCCCTCTCGCGCCCTCCTTCTAGCAGCGCCATAACAATTTGGTATCAGGTAGCTCAGTAACGATCCGCCGCCCACCCCGTCGCTTCGGCTGCCGACCGTCACCACCGTGCCGCTGGCCATCTACACCGCGCCGCTGCCCTCCCCATCTGCGCCGCTGGTCGCATCCTCCGACGCCGCCACCGCCCAGATGTCGGCGTCCTCCACCGCACCACCGGCCACCGCCTACACCCGGAGGAGATCACCGGGGTCCTCAACGACCTCGTCACAGCCGTCCAGGGAATCCGGCTGTACCTGGCCAGCCCATACGGGCCGCTGCCGCCACCGGGCCGCCGGCCCTGCCGTGGTACTCGCCGCATCCAAGGGCCTCCGCAGCGTTTGCTGGGACGCTGCAGCCCCAGCCGCAGCTGTCGCCGCCGCCCGCCGCCGCCCCACAGTGGCCGCAGTGGCCGGCGCCGTATCCTGCCGCGCCTCCAGCGCCCATCGCCGGCCCCGCACCGCTGTGGCAGCCGCCGCACCAGGCGGCCTTTGCCACGCTCGCCGGGCCACTGTAGTAGCCGTTGCAGCTGCCATCCATCGCCACCACCGCCCAGCCCTGGCTGCAGTGGCAGCCGCCGCTCCTGGCGGCCTCCGCCGCGCCCGCCGCTCCGCCGCTGCAGCTGCAGCAGCCACCGCTGGTCAGCTCCGGTCCCGCATCGACCGCACCGGCGGGAGTCCCGCTTCACCAAGTCCAGTCCCCGCCATCGCCGTCACCGTTTCCGTCTTGGATCGCTACCCGCCATGTGTCGGCGGCGGTGAGGCTGCTGCGCGCGGCCTCCTAGCGCGTTGGCATGTGCGGGAGATGTGCGGTCTGCAGCTGCCGCTCCTCCAAGTTGCCCTTCGCTGCGCAAAGGACCTCAATCTCATCCGTTGCGTCGGGGATCTTGGGCATGCGGTTTCCCCCATGGGCGGCAGGCATGTTGTTTTCCCCGCGGGCAGCGACCTTAAAGTCTGCGACATCGGCGGTTGGGGGGGGGGGCACCCCTCCTCGTCATTCTCCATCGCAAGCCCTCCACTCTTCCATGTGCGGTGCAAACCAACAGCCGTCCGGCAGGGAGAAGACATGGTGTCACGACAGTGGCGCACCGCGTAGCACCACTGCATTCCGCCACCGGCCGCCACAAGGGCGCCTCTGCTGGTCACTCTTGCGACCACTTCCAGGTGGTCATACACATGCACTCCTTTTGTCCAGGTGGTGTCCATGGGATCCAGGTGGTTGTACACGTGCACATCCGACGTGCGGATGGTGTCCACTTTTTGTTAAGGGGTCCAAAATAAAGCGACCCAGTCCATTTCAGGTTGAGAATAATAAAACAAGCCGAGATGTAAAAGGCTTGTTTTTAGGTGTTAGATTTGCGTTGCGTTGAGTCATGGTTATAAGTTGTTTAGGCTGCAGCTCAAGGACAAACTGCATGTCCAGGTGGGATGTAGTGTTAGAATATGTAATGGGCCTAATGGACCCATTAGTCTTAGGGTTAATTAGAAAAAAGGGCCCCTTACTTAGGGGACAAGTAAGCCTTGCTTGAGAGTCAAGTAAACCTCTCTATATAAAGATAGGAGATGTATCAATCTAATCAAGTACTCCCTCCGTCCGAAAATACTTGTCATCAAAATGGATAAAAAGAGATGTATCTAGAACTAAAATACATCTAGATACATCCCCTTTTATTCATTTTGATGACAAGTATTTCCGGACGGAGGGAGTAAGAATTAAGAAGGAAATCCCTTCCCTCCTGCCCGGCCGTGGGCAATAAGGCCCCCGGCCGGCCCTCTCGCGCCCTCCTTCTAGCAGCGCCATAACAGAATCACACTCAACAGTTCAAACACCAAGTTCAGAAGTCAATGTCCTTTGCACCCAAATAATATCACCAGCACACTCGTTTAGAAATGTAGAGGTGTACGCTCAGAGTGTCAGACTGAAAGTCTACGGAGAATGTTAAAGAATCAGGTGCCTTCTAAAATCACAATCCCTATAAGTTAGCAGCATCGCCACCAATAACAAACACCATCGGAATCCACAATGCAGCAGATAGGCGCGCATATTCCTCTTGCCACCAATCAGTTCCCTCAACATCCACGCCGGGTATACACTGCTGGTGGTGGCAGATCAAGTTACTGCCACCGTGTGATGCCCTTTGGCCAAGCATATCTCCACCAGCACCAGGTCAAGGCTGTTCTTAGAGCATCCAACCCCCTACAAGCTGTGACTAGTGTGAACACAAACCAGGAATACAGCATAAGGTTCTCTGAGACCATCCCTCTTCTGTTATTTGATTGTAACAAAAGATATTATAATTAGTATATTTGCTAATACTTGCTATGCCAGGAAGGACAAATGTTTTCAAGTTGAGATGAAAGTTCATGACACGGAACTTGACCGATATGGTGTTGTCCACAACGCTGTCTACAGTTATTACATTCAAAACGGTTAGCCATGTCAATTTTCAAAGAGTGCTGTGGATCCTTTCGAAGTGAAATGATTTATACATAGCCTTCATGTTGTAACAGGTCATGACAAGCTATTTGAAAGCCTTGGAATCAGTGTAGACGCGATAACATCCAAAGGCAATGCGCTCGCTCTTTCAGAAGTACAACTAAAGTACATTGCACCTTTAAGGGTACGTTTTGCTAAAAGCACAGCACAATACAGAAAACATAGGACCACTGGTGCTGAAACTGAAATGAAATTCCTCAAGGATTTAATAAATATAGAAGATACAAAGATCAAGTTTATTAATTCAGATAGACATGCTGGTCATGCGAAAGAGATACCATGATGTAGTTCACCAACACATGATTTTCCTAGTCAGATTCATGTACATCAGATATACCATATCGTCAAGAAAACTCAACAAGTTTATCTAGTTTTGCCAGAGTGGTGACAGGTTTGTCATCAAGGTGAAGCTCGAGCAAATCAAAGGTGTAAGAGTGATCTTTGCGCAAACAATTGAGACACTGCCCGATCATAAGGTATGCATTTACATCTTGTGCATGTGCCAAGTGTTCCAACATAAGGTACTCAAATTTGTGGTCTATATCAACTACTCCCTCCGTCCCGTAATGTAAGACGTTTTTTGACACTACAATAGAGTAAAAAAACGTCTTACATTATGGGACGGAGGGAGTATATTTCTAGGCATTGCCGTGTATATCTCACCTTTTGAACTCCTTGCAGCCCGTACTGGAAGCCAAAGGAACCGTTGTTTGCCTCGACAAAGACTATCGTCCAACTCGCATATTCCCAGATATATCAACAAAAATTCTGCAGTTCTTCTCATCCAAGGACGACTAAAGCATCGAAAGGAATTGCCACTATTCTTAATAAGACCTAATGTATGTGATCTCCTGGAGTACAACGTTGCAATTGATCAACAATATTGATCGCCAATTCACTGTGGTTTCCTCACAGCACCATATCTCACTAAAAACATTTGTATTTTACAGTGCCGCTTGAATGCTTGAGCTGATCTTAAAATGCTTTACATCTCTGTTAGCAAGTGCAACTTGGACAGAAGTAGTTTTATTTCTTTTTTCAAGTGGTGGTAAGACTACACAGATCAGATGCAAACAATTGAGCAAAAAATTACAGAATGTGCATAATGCACAATAGTTTACTTCCAAAGGATATCACAACAAAAATAACTCATTCACCTGGAGTGTGGCTGATGTTGCAATGCTGCCCTCCTTGAATCCACTACTACACTTTGGTCAATGTACAGAACTAAATTATGCTGGTACGACCCAAAAATGTCTCTGCCGTGGTATAGCTTAACCCATCGCGTGCTTTAGTGAATCACCAGCACCAGCCTGGAAGAACAGGCACGAAAGGGCGAAGTCTGCAATGAAAATTCCAACCAAGGAAATGACCACTGCAGACGTTGTGGACTCGCCAACGCCCTTGGCTCCTCCGTGGGTTGTCACACCCCATGCACAGCTCACCACCGCAATAATGGCACCGAACACCTGTGATTTTATCAAGGCGCTGATCAAGTCCCATGGTCGCAGCGCCTTGCGTGCTGACTCCAGAATGATGCTGGTGCTTACACCAAAGACGGCGTCGGCCAAGAACGCCGAGGAGGCGAGCCCGAGGGCGAAGCTGATGAGGGTTAGGACAGGGAGCGCAAGCACGCAAGCGAGGACCCGGGGAACCACGAGGTAATCGATGGGCTGTGAGCCGAGGACGCGGAGGGTGTCCGTCTGCTCGGACACCTGCATGGTGCCGAGCTCGGCGGCAAAGGCGGAGCCAACTCGGCCGGCAGCGACGACGGCGGTGACGACCGGGGTGAGCTCGCGGGCGAGCGCGAGGGCAAGGACGCCACCAACGGAGCGGTGGAGACCGAGGCGGGTGAACTCGCGCACGAACTGGATGGTGAAGGCCATGCCGACGAAGGCGGCGGTGAGGAGCGAGACCCCCGCGCTCCCGGGGCCCACGCGACGGAGCTGGGCGAGGAGGTTGCGGCGGTGGACGCGTCCCGTGAGGACGCGGTGGAAGACCTGCCCTGCGAGGAGCAGCGCCGAGAGCCCCCGCCAGATCGCGCGCGGCGGAGACCAGTTGGCGAAAAGAGAAGGCGGGGGCGTGGAGGACGGAGGCGGAGAAGGAGGAGAAGGCGCTGAATTGCTGCCGGCGGTGGCGGGGGGCGTGAGGGAGAGGCGGAGGACGGGGAGGCGGCGGCGTGGCGAGTGGAGGCGGAGGAGGTGGGATTTGGGGCAGGGGCTGGCAAAGCGGAGGAGATGGTTCGTCGTGGAGGAGGTGGGGCGGAGGAGGAGGGCGGCCCCTGCCGTGGTGGACGACATGGTGTCGGTGGTGGTGGCGGTGGCCGGAGATCGGGACAGTGGTCGTCGCGGTGGCCGTGTGGGAGTGGGTGGGAAGCGATGGGGAACGGCCGTATCGGCGGGGAGGAAGGAGTCTCTGGTGGGCCACGATAAAGCCGCTACCGGGCTGGACAAGAAATCCCCCTAAAGATCCAACCCGTTAGATCACCCCCCATGGTCTCAAAAAAATAAAAAATTCAACCCCTCCCCCACCCCACACCCCCGGTCCGCCAGGTACCACGTTGTTGGGGAGCGTAGTAATAATTTAAAAAATTTCTATGTGTCACCAAGATCAATCTAGGAGATGCTAGCAACGAGAGAGAGAGAGAGAGCATCTTCGTACCTTTGAAGACCGCTAAGCGGAAGCATTACAAGAATGTGGTTGATGGAGTCGTACTCGCGGCGATTCAAATCGCGGAAGATCCGGTCCAAGCGCCGAACGGGCGGTGCCTCCGCGTTTAACACACGTACAGCCCGGGAACGTCTCCTCCTTCTTGATCCAGCAAGGGGGAAGGAGAAGTTGAGGGAGAACTCTGGCAGCACGACGGCGTGGTGGTGGAGCTCCTGGTTCTCCAGCAGAGCTTCGCCAAGCTCAAAAGGAGGAGGAGGAGGAGGTGTAGGAGGGGGAAGGGCTGCGCCAGGGCCTGAGGTGCGGCTGCCTCCCACCCCCCTCTATTTATAGGGTGAAGGGGAGAGGGGGACGGGCCCCTTAGATGCATCTAGAGGGGGGCAGCGGCCAAGGGGGGAGACTTGCCCCCCAAGCAGGTGGGAGGCGCCCCCACCCCCTAGGGTTTTCAACCATAGGCGCATTGGGCCCTTGGGGGGCGCACCAGCCCACTAGGGGCTGGTTCCCACCCATATTCAGCCCATTTGGTCCCCCGGGGCAGGTGGCCCCACCCGGTGGACCCCCGGACACCTTTCGGTGGTCTCGGTACAATACCGATAACCCCCGAAACCTTTTTAGTGACTAAAACTGGACTTCCCATATATAAATCTTCACATCCGGACCCCGGAACTCCTCATGACATCCGAGATCTCATCCGGGACTTCGAACAACTTTCGGTAACCACATACAATTTCCCATTTCAACTCTAGTGTCACCGAATCTTAAGTGTGTAGACCCTACGGGTTTGGGAACCATGCAGACATGACCGAGACATCTCTCCGGCCAATAACCAATAGCTGGATCTAGATACCCATATTGGCTCTCACATGTTCCACGATGATCTCATCGGATGAACCACGATGTCGGGGATTCAATCAATCCCGTATACAATCCCCTTTGTCCGTCGGTATGTTACTTGCCCGAGATTCGATCGTCGGTATCCCCGTACCTCGTTCAGTCTCATTACCGGCAAGTTTCTTTACTTGTTTCGTAACGCATGATCACATGGATAACTCCTTAGTCACATTGAGCTCACTATGATGATGCATTACCGAGTGGGCCCAAAGATACCTCTCCGTTATACGGAGTGACAAATCCCAGTCTCGATTCGTGCCAGCCCAACAGACACTTTCGAAGATACCTGTAGTGCACCTTTATGGTCACCCAGTTACGTTGTGACGTTTGATACACCCAAAGCATTCCTACGGCATCCGGGAGTTGCACAATCTCATGGTCTAAGGAAAGATACTTGACATTAGAAAAGCTCTAGCAAACGAACTACACGATCTTGTGTTATGCTTAGGATTGGGTCTTGTCCATCACATCATTATTCTAATGATGTGATATCATTACCAATGACATCCAATGTCCATGGTCAGGAAACCATAATCATCTCTTGATCAACGAGCTAGTCAACTAGAGACTCACTAGGGACATGTTGTGGTCTATGTATTCACACATGTATTATGGTTTTCCGGTTAATACAATTATAGCATGAATAATAGACAATTATTATGAACAAGGAAATATAATAATAACCATTTTATTATTGCCTATAGGGCATATTTCCAACAGTCTCCCACTTGCACTAGAGTCAATAATCTAGTTACATTGTGATGAATCGAACACCCATAGCATTCCGGTGCTGATCATGTTTTGCTCGTGGAAGAGGTTTAGTCAACAGGTCTGCGACATTCAGATCCGTATGTACTTTACAAATATCTATGTCTCCATCTTGAATATATTCACGAATGGAGTTGAACCGGCGGTTGATGTGCTTGGTCTTCTTATGAAACCTGGGCTCCTTGGCAACGACAATAACTCCAGTGTTGTCACAGAAGAGAGTCATCGGGCCTGACACATTGGGAATCACTCCTGGGTCGGTGATAAACTCCTTCATCCGGACCCCTTCCCGCGTTGCTTCCAAGGCAGCTATGTACTCCGCTTCGCATGTAGATCCCGCCATGACTCTTTGCTTGCAACTGCACCAGCTGACTGCCCCACCATCAAAATATACACGTATCCGGTTTGTGACTTAGAGTCATCCAGATCTGTGTTAAAGCTAGCATCGACATAACCCTTTATGACGAGCTCTTCGGCACTTCCATAAACGAGTAGCATATCCTTAGTACTTTTCAGGTACTTCAGGATATTCTTGACCGTTGTCCAGTGTTCCATACCGGGATCACTTTGGTACCTCCCTGCCAAACTTATGGCAAGGTTCACATCAGGTCTGGTACACAGCATGGCATACATAATAGAGCCTACGGCTGAGGCATAGGGGATGACACTCATCTTTTCTCTTTCTGCTGCCAAGGCCGGGCATTGAGTTGTGCTCAATCTCACACCTTGCAATATAGGCAAGAACCCCTTCTTGGACTGATCCATATTGAACTTCTTCAATATCTTCTCAAGGTATGTGCTTTGTGAAAGACCAATGAGGCGTCTTGATTTATGTCTATAGATCTTGATGTCTAATATGTAAGCAGTTTCTCCAAGGTCCTTCATAGAGAAACACTTATTCAAGTAGGCCTTTATGCTTTCCAAAAGTTCTATATCATTTCCCATCAATAGTATGTCATCCACATATAATATGAGAAAAGCTACATAGCTCCCACTCACTTTCTTGTAAATACAGGCTTCTCCATAAATCTGTATAAACCCAAATGCTTTGATCATTTCATCAAAGTGAATGTTCCAACTCCGAGATGCTTGCACCAGCCCATAGATGGAGCGCTAGAGCTTGCATACCCTGACAACATTATTAGGATCGACAAAACCTTTCAGTTGCATCATATACAATTCTTCCTTAAGAAAACCCTTAAGGAATGCCGTTTTGACGTCCATTTGCCAGATTTCATAATCATAGAATGCGGCAATTGCTAACATGATTCAGACGTACTTCAGCTTCGCTACGGGTGAGAAGGTCTCATCGTAGTCAACTCCTTGAACTTGTCGATAACCCTTAGCAACAAGCCGAGCCTTATAGACGGTCACATTACCATCCACATCAGTCTTCTTCTTAAAGATCCACTTATTTTCTATGGCTCTCTGATCATCGGGAAAGTTCACCAAAGTCCATACTTTGTCCTCATACATGGATCCTATCTTGGATTTCATGGCTTCAAGCCATTTGTTGGAATCCGGGCCCGCCATCGCTTCTTCATAGTTCGAAGGTTCACCGTTGTCTAACAACATGATTTTCAGGACAGGGTTGCCATACCACTCTGGTGTGGAACGTGTCCTCGTGGACCTACGAAGTTCAGTAGCAACTTGATCTAAAGTTTCATGATCATCATCATTAACTTCCTCTATAGTCGGTGCAGGCACCATAGAAACATCTTCCTGGGCTGTGTTACTTTCGGTTCAAGAGGGGTTACCTCATCAAGTTCTACTTTCCTCCCACTTACTTCTTTCGAGAGAAACTCTTTCTCCAGAAAGGATCCATTCTTGGCAACAAATATCTTGCCCTCGGATCTGAGGTAGAAGGTATACCCAATAGTTTCCTTAGGATATCCAATGAAGACACATTTTCTGATTTGGGTTCGAGCTTTTCAGGTTGAAGTTTCTTGACATAACCATTGCATCCCCAAACTTTCAGGAACGACAACTTAGGTTTCTTCCCAAACCATAATTCATACGGTGTCGTCTCAACGGATTTAGATGGTGCCCTATTTAAAGTGAATGTGGTAGTCTCTAAAGCATAACCCTAGAATGATAGCGGTAGATTGGTAAGAGACATCATAGATCGCACCACATCCAATAGAGCGCGATTACGACATTCAGACACACCATTTCGCTGAGGTGTTCCAGGCGGCGTGAGTTGTGAAACAATTCCACATTTCCTTAAGTACGTGCCAAACTCGTGACTAAAATATTCTCCTCCACGATCTGATCGTAAGACCTTTATTTTCCTGTCATGTTGATTCTCTACCTCGCTCTGAAATTCCTTAAACTTTTCAAAGGTCTCAGACTTGTGTTTCATTAAGTAGACATACCCATATCTACTTAAGTCATCAATGAGGGTGAGAACATAATGATAGCCACCGCGAGCCTCAACGCTCATTGGACCGCATACATCCGTATGTATTATTTCCAACAAGTTGGTTGCTCACTTCATTGTTCCGGAGAACAGAGTCTTGGTCATTTTGCCCATGAGGCATGGTTCGCACGTGTCAAATGATTCATAATCAAGAGACTCCAAAAGTCCATCTGCATGGAGTTTCTTCATGTGTTCGACACCAATGTGACCAAGGTGGCAGTGCCACAAGTATGTGGGACTATCATTATCAACCTTACATCTTTTGGCATTCACACTATGAATATGTGTAACATCACGTTCGAGATTTAATAAAAATAAACCATTGACTAGCGGGGCATGACCATAAAACATATCTCTCATATAAATAGAACAACCATTATTCTCGGATTTAGATGAGTAGCCATCTCGCATCAAACGATCCAGATACAATGTTTATGCTCAAAGCTGTTACTGAATAACAACTAGTGTGGTTTAAAACTAATCCCGAAGGTAGATGTAGAGGTAGCGTGCTGATGGTGATCACATCGACCTTGGAACCATTCCCGACACGCATCGTCACCCCGTCCTTCGCTAGTCTCTGCTTATTCTGCAGCTCCTATTTTGAGTTACAAATGTGAGCAACTGCACTGGTATCAAATACCCAGGAGCTACTACGAGCGTTGGTAAGGTACACATCAATAACATGTATATCATATATACCTTTGGCGTTGCCGGCCTTCTTATCCGCTAAGTACTTGGGGCAGTTCCGCTTCCAGTGACCATTTCCCTTGCAATAAAAGCACTCAGTCTTAGGCTTGGGTCCATTCTTTGGCTTCTTCCTGGCAACCGACTTACTAGGCGCGGCAACTCCCTTGCCGTCCTTCTTGAAGTTTTTCTTTCCCTTGCCTTTCTTGAAACTAGTGGTCTTATTCACCATCAACACTTGATATTCCTTTTTGATCTCCACCTCCGTTGATTTCAGCATCGAATATAACTCAAGAATGGACTTCTCCATCCCTTACATATTGTAGTTCATCACAAAGCTCTTGTAGCTAGGTGGAAGCGATTGGAGGATTCTGTCAATGACCGAGTCATTTGGAAGATTAACTCCTAGCTGAGACAAGCGGTTGTGCAACCCAGACATTTTGAGTATATGCTCACTGACAGAACTGTTTTCCCCCATCTTACAACTGTAGAACTTGTCGGAGATTTCTTATCTCTCGATCCGGGCATGAGCTTGGAAAACCATTTTCAGCTCTTGGAACATCTCATATGCTCCATGGTGCTCAAAATGCTTTTGGAGCCCCGATTCTAAGCTGTAAAGCATGTTGCACTGAACCAGGGAGTAATCATCACTACACGACTGCCAGGCGTTCATATCGTCTTGAGTTGCTGGAAAATGGGTGCGTCACCTAGCGGTGCTTCAAGGACATATGCTTTCTTGGCAGCTATGAGGATGATCCCCAAGTTACGGACCCAGTCCGTATACTTGCTTCCATCATCTTTTAGCTTGATTTTCTCTAGGAACGTGTTGAAGTTGAGGGCAACATTAGCGTGGGCCATTGGATCTACAAGATAGATTTTAGACTAAGTTCATGATAATTAAGTTCGTCTAATCAAATTATTTAATGAACTCCCACTCAGATAGACATCCCTCTAGTCATCTAAGTGACACATGATCTGAATTGACTAGGCCGTGTCCAATCACCACGTGAGACGGACTAGTCAGATGAACATCTCCATGTTGATCGCATCTACCATACGACTCATGTTCGACCTTTCGGTCTCTCGTGTTTCGAGGCCATGTCTGTACATGCTAGGTTCGTCAAGTCAACCTAAGTGTTTCACATGTGTAAATCTGGTTTATACCCATTGTATGCGAACATTAGAATCTATCACACCCGATCATCACGTGGTGCTTCGAGACAACAAAACTTCGCGATAGTGCATAGTTAGGGGAACACATTTCTTGAAATTTTAGTGAGGGATCATCTTATTTATGCTACCATCGTTCTAAGCAAATAAGATGTAAACATGACAAACATCACATGCAAATCATAAAGTGACATGATATGGCCAATGTCATCTTGCACTTTTTATCTCCATCTTCGAGGCGCGGCATGATCAGCATCATCACCAGCATGACACCATGATCTCCATCATCGTGTCTCCATGAAGTTGCCTCACCAACTATTACTTCTACTACTATGGCTAACGGTTAGCAATAAAGTAAAGTAATTACATGGCGCTTATATTGACTCACAGGTCATAGAATAAATTAAGACAACTCCTATGGCTCCTGCCGGTTGTCATACTCATCGACATGCAAGTCGTGATTCCTATTACAAGAACATGATCAATCTCATACATCACATATATAATTCATCACATCCTTTTGGCCATATCACATCACATAGCATACCCTGCAAAAACGAGTTAGATGTTCTCTAATTGTTGTTGAAAGTTTTACGTGGCTGCTATGGGTTTCTAGCAAGAACATTTCTTACCTACGCAAAAGCCACAACGGTGATATGCCAATTTCTATTTACCCTTCATAAGGACCCTCTTCATCGAACCCGATCCGACTAAAGTGGGAGAGACAGACACCCGCTAGCCACCTTATGCAACAAGTGCATATCGGTCGGTGGAACCTGTCTCACGTAAGCGTACATGTAAAGTCGGTCCGGGCCGCTTCATCCCACAATGCCGCTGAATCAAGATAGGACTAGTAACAGTAAGCAAATTGACCAAATCATCACCCACAACTACTTGTGTTCTACTCGTGCATAGAATCTACGCATAGACCTAGCTCATGATGCCACTATTGGGGAATGTAGTAATAATTCAAAAAATTCCTACGTGTCACCAAGATCAATCTAGGAGATGCTAGCAACGAGAGAGAATGAGAGAGAGTGTATCTTCATACCCTTGAAGATCGCTAAGCGGAAGCGTTACAAGAACACGGTTGATGGAGTCGTACTCGCAGCGATTCAAATCGTGGAAGATCCGATCCAAGAGCCGAACAGATGGTGCCTCCGTGTTCAACACACGTACAGCCTGGGGACGTCTCCTCCTTCTTGATCCATCAAGGGGGGAGTATAAGTTGAGGGAGAACTCCGGCAGCACGACGGCGTGGTGGTGGAGCTCGTGGTTCTCCGGCAGAGCTTCGCCAAGCTCAAACGGAGGAGGAGGAGGTGTAGGAGGGGGAAGGGCTGCGCCAGGGGCTGAGGTGCGGCTGCCCTCCCACCCCCCTCTATTTATATGGTGAAGGGGAGAGGGGGCCGCCCCCCTTAGATGCATCTAGAGGGGGGGCGGCCAAGAGGGGAGACTTGCCCCCCCAAGGAGGTGGGAGGCGCCCCCACCCCCTAGGGTTTTCAACCCTAGGCGCCTTGGGCCCTTGGGGCGGGGGGCACACCAGCCAACTAGGGTCTGGTTCCCACCCATATTCATCCCACTTGGTCCCTCGAGGTAGGTGGCCCCACCCGGTGGACCCCCGGACACCTTTCGATGGTCCCGGTACAATACCGATAACCCCCGAAACCTTTCCAATGACTGAAACTGGACTTCCCATATATAAATCTTCACCTCCGGACCATTCCGGAACTCCTCGTGATGTTCTAGATCTCATCCGGGACTCCGAGCAACTTTCGGTAACCACATACAATTTCCCATTTCAACTCTAGCGTCACCGAACCTTAAGTGTGTAGACCCTACGAGTTCGGGAACCATGCAGACATGACCGAGACATCTCTCCGGCCAATAACCAATAGCGGGATATGGATACTCATATTGGCTCCCACATGTTACACGATGATCTCCTCGGATGAACCACGATGTCGAGAATTCAATCAATCCCATATACAATTCCCCTTGTCCATCGGTATGTTACTTGCCCAAGATTCGATCGTCGGTATCCCCGTACCTCGTTCAATCTCGTTACCGGCAAGTCTCTTTACTCGTTCTGTAATGCATGTTACCGTGGATAACTCCTTAGTCACATTGAGCTCATTATGATGATGCATTATCGAGTGGACCCAGAGATACCTCTCCGTCATACGGAGTGTAAAATCCCAGTCTCGATTCATCCCAACCCAACAGACACTTTCGGAGATACCTATAGTGCACCTTTATGGTCACCCAGTTACGTTGTGACGTTTGATACACCCAAAGCATTCCTATGGCATCCGGGAGTTGCACAATCTCATGGTCTAAGGAAAGATACTTGACATTAGAAAAGCTCTAGCAAATGAATTACACGATCTTATGCTATGCTTAGGATAGGGTCTTTTCCATCAAATCATTCTCCTAATGATGTGATCTCGTTATCAATGACATCCATTGTCCATGGTCAGGAAACCATAACCATCTATTGATCAACGAGCTAGTCAACTAGATGCTCACTAGGGACATGTTGTGGTCTATGTATTCACACATGTATTATGGTTTCCGGTTAATACAATTATAGCATGAACAATAGACAATTATCATGAACAAGGAAATATAATAATAACCATTTTATTATTGCCTCTAGGGCATATTTCCAACACACATCTTCCCCTGCTGGTCCATCGTCGCCATGTCTGCTCCCATCAGGAATCCCATGTCGGTGTTCTGCTTCTTCGTGGTGACGTTGGTCCTCAGAAGGGCGAGCTTGATGTCCTGCTTCGTCATCTACGCCGACCACCTCGCCTTGGACTGCTCCTCCCTCTTTGCGGCGTGGATCCTCACGTCAGTGATGCACTTTTCTATGGACGACTGCAGCCGTTCGGCAGCGGGCGTCGAGTCCCTCTCCGCCTTGGATCTCTTGTTGCCATCAGGAAGCCCTTTTGCCGACACCGAGACAGGCGCATCTGGGTTGTAGAGACCGTCCTTGGTCTTTGAGAGAGCAAGACGACACTCTGTCCATTTCTCACACAACTCAGTTCCGGTGAAGACATGAAGGAACTTGAACTCGAGGTCGTTGTTATCCTGGCGAAACATGTCGAACATTCGGACCATCTACACAGACGAAGAACAAGTGTCAGTGAAGTACAAGGCAAAGAGCTGCGTCGGCGAGCCATGGACATAACTGACGCTCGACGTTGGCACCGCTCTCCGGGCGAGCAATGACCTCCACCTAAATCCCATGCCACTTGCTCTAGGCCTGCTGGATGGTCGCCCAATGGTTGGCCATGGCCTTGTTGCCGCAAAACATGTGGATCCTGGCAAACTCGGGGTTGACCAACTTGTGCTCGTCTAACACCGTCTTGACCCTTCTCCAGTAGGTGTCGGCGTTCTGATTTGCAGCGGTGATCGAGTCGATGCTGAGAGTCTTTCATGCTTCAGCGAGGCACTCGTCTTCCTTTGGCATCTAGTTGACGCGAGGCTCGCCCGACCTGGCGTTGGACGTCCGCTTCTACCTTCTTCCTTTGGCCGATGGCTCCATCAGTCTTCCTTTTCCACCTCCTCAACATCATCATGCTCGACGTCCTACATGTCGCCGGTGGTGTCTAGCATTTCGTCTTGCACGCGGAACCCAGGGCATGATACGTCTCCAAAGTATCTATAATTTTTGATTCTTCCATGCTATTATATTATCTGTTTTGGATGTTTTATATGCATTAATATGCTATTTTATATTATTTTGGGGACTAACCTATTAACCTAGAGCCCAGTGCCAGTTTTTGTTTTTTCCTTGTTTTTGAGCTTCGCAAAGAAGTAATACCAAACGGATCCCAAATGGAATAAAACCTTCGCGATGATTTTTCTTGGATCAGAATACACCCAGGAGACTTGGAGATCAAGTCGGAAGAGCCACGAGGCGGTCACCAGGGGGGAGGGCGTGTCCCTACCTTGTGGGCCCCCCGTGACTCCACCGACCTACTTCTTCGTCCTATATATTCACAAATATCCCCAAACTGCCAGAAGCATCCACGAAAACACTTTTTCGCCGCCGCAACCTTCTGTACCCGTGAGATCCCATCTAGGGGCATTTTCCGGCATCCTGCTGGAGGGGGATTCGATCATGGAGGGCTTCTACATCACCTCTATTGCCCTTTCTGATGAAGCGTGAGTAGTTTATCTCAGACCTATGGGTCCATAGCTAGTAGCTAGATGGCTTCTTCTCTCTCTTTGATTCTCAATACCATGTTCTCCTTGATGTTCTTGGAGATCTATCCGATGTAATCTTCTTTTGCGGTCTGTTTGTCGAGATCCGATGAATTGTGTATTTATGATCTACTTATCTATGAATATTATTTGAATCTTCTCTGAATTCTTATATGCATGATTTGATATATCTGTAATTCTCTTGGAACTATCGGTTTAGTTTGGCCAACTAGATTAGTTTTTCTTGCAATGGGAGAAGTGCTTAGCTTTGAGTTCAATCTCGCGATGTCCTTTCCCAGTGACAGTAGGGGCAGCAAGGCACGTATCGTATTGTTGCCATCGAGGATAAAAAGATGGGGTTTACATCATATTGATTGGGTTTATTCCTCTACATCATGTCATCTTACTTAATGCGTTACTCTGTTCTTCATGAACTTAATACTCTAGAATCTAGATGCAGGAAGGAGTCGGTCGATGTGTGGAGTAACAGTAGTAGATGCAGGCAGGAGTCGCTCTACTTGACATGGACGTGATGCCTATATTTCATAATCATTGCCTTGGATATCGTCATAACTTTGCGCTTTTCTATCAATAGCTCGATAGTAATTTGTTCACCCACCGTATTATTTGCTATCTTGAGAGAAGCTACTAGTGAAACCTATGGCCCCCGGGTCTATTTTCCATCATATAAGTTTCTGATCTACTATTTTGCAATCTTTTACTTTCCGATCTATAAACCAAAAATACCAAAAATATTTACTTTACCTTTTGTTTAGTTTCATCTATCTCTATTAGATATCACTTTTGCAAGGGATTGTGAAGGGATTGACATCTCCTTTATCGTGTTGGGTGCAAGTTGTTTGATTGTTCGTGTAGGTTTTGGTGATTTGTGCATTGTATCCTACTGGATTGATACCTTAGTTCTCTAACTGAGGGAAATACTTATCTCTACTTTGCTACATCACCCTTCCCTCTTCAAGGGAAAAACCAACGCAAGCTCAAGAAGTAGCAGGAAGAATTCCTGGCGCCGTTGCCGGGGAGATCTATGCCAAGTCAAGACATACCAAGTACCCATCATAAAACTCTCATCTCTTGCATTACATTATTCGCCTTTTGCCTCTCGTTTTTCTCTCACCCACTTCTAAAATGATTTTCGAAAAGATTCGCCCTTTTCTGCGCCCCTCTTCCATTCATCTCTTCGTGTGTTTCCTCCATCTTTACCTTTTATCTATGACTAGCACTTTTGCCCCTCCTTTGTCTCTTGACTTTGCTGTTCTTCAATTCAAACAGAAACAAGGAAAAATTTAAAGGATGCTTGGTATAGGATGAAAGAATCTTATCACAATTGCACTATGAAGGGGGATTTTAAAATTTTACTCCGTAATTTTTAAGAACCAGGAGCTTGTGCCAAGAGTCTCTGTGCGTATCTTCTTCAAGCTTTAGACTTGTGTTCATCTATCTTGCGTGTGTGAGAATATTCTTCCTCCTCCGGCTGCTCCAACATTTGGTATACAAAGCTACGGTTTGATCTGTCCCTGTGATGGCCGGCACCGAGGGAGATGATGTGTCCAAGGCGGTGGAGCTGGCCAAGGGGAAGCCGGGGGAGCCGACGACTCCATCGAAGGCGTGGCTCATCGACGGTAGCTGCAGCGGCGAGGTTCGCATCGTCGAGCGCGTCGTCTGGCTAACCTCGTCGATGGTGCAGCTCCCCCTGCTGACCTGCACAAACTACACCGAGTGGGCGCTTGTCATGCGAGTGCGGCTGCACGCATAAGGCCTGTGGGAGGTAGTCGAGCATGGCGCCGTCATCGACTACCGCGACGATCGTGAAGCTTTGGGCATCATCCTCCAGTCTGTGTCGTGATACATCTTGAACGTATCTATAATTTTTGATTGTTCCATGCTATTATATTACCTGTTTTGGATGTTTATGGGCTTTACTTTACACTTATATATCATTTTTGGGACTAACCTACTAACCGGAGGCCTAGCCCGAATTGCTATTTTTTGGCCTATTTCAGTGTTTTGAAGAAAAAGAATATCAAACGGAGTCCAAACGGAATGAAACCTTCGGGAGCGATCTTTTTGGAACAAACGCAATCCAGGAGACTTGGAGTGGACGTCAAGAAGCAGCCGAGGCGGCCACGAGGCAGGAGGGCGCGCCCTAGGGGTAGGCGCGCCCCCACCCTCGTGGCTCCCTTGACCTACCTCCTTCACCTATATATATCTACGTACCCCGAAAACATCCAGGAGCACCATGAAAAACTATTTCCACCGCCGCAACCTTCTGTATCTGCGAGATCCCATCTTGGAGCCTTCGCTGGCGCTCTGTCGAAGGGGGAATCAACCACAGAGGGCCTCTACATCATCTCCACGGCCTCTCCGATGAGTTGTGAGTAGTTTAACATAGACCTTCGGGTCCATAGTTATTAGCTAGATGGCTTCTTCTCTCTCTTTGAATCTCAATACAAAGTTCTCCTCGATCTTCTTGGAGATCTATCCGATGTAACTCTTTTTATGGTGTGTTTGTCGAGATCCGATGAATTGTGGGTTTATGATCAAGTTTATATATGAGAAATATTTGAATCTCCTCTGAATTCTTTTATGTGTGATTGGTTATCTTTGCAAGTCTCTTTGAATTATCAGTTTGGTTTGGCCTACTAGATTGATCTTTCTTGCAATGGGAGAAGTGCTTAGCTTTGGGTTCAATCTTGCGGTGTCCTTTCCCAGTGACAGCAGGGGCAGCAAGGCACATATTGTATTGTTTCCATGAAGGATAAAAAGATGAGGTTTATATCATATTGCTTGAGTTTATCCCTCTACATCATGTCATCTTTCTTAATGCGTTACTCTGTTCTTATGGACTTAGTACTCCAGATGTAGGTAGGAGTCGGTCGATGTGTGGAGTAATAGTAGTAGATGCCGAATCGTTTCGGTCTACTTGTTGCGGACGTGATGCCTATATACATGATCATGCCTAGATAATCTCATAACTATGCACTTTCCTATCAATTGATCGACAGTAATTTGTTCACCCACTGTAATACTTATGCTATCTTGAGAGAAGCCACTAGTGAAACCTATGGCCCCCGGTTCTATCCTTTATCATATAAGTTTCCGATCTACTTTTATTTGCATCTTTACATTTCAACTATATCATAAAAATACCAAAAATATTTATCTTATATTATTATCTCTATTTGATCTCACTTTTGCAAGTTACCGTGAAGGGATTGACAACCCCTTTATCACGTTGGTTGCGAGGTTCTTATTTGTTTGTGTAGGTATGAGGGACTTCCGTGGAGCCTCCTACTGGATTGATACCTTGGTTCTAAAAAACTGAGGGAAATACTTACAATACTTTGCTGCATCACCCTTTCCTCTTCAAGGGAAAACCAACATAGTGCTCAAGAGGTAGCAAGAAGGATTTCTGGTGCCGTTGCCGGGGAGGTCTTCGCTCAAGTCAAGACATACCAAGTGCCCATCACAAACTCATCTCCCTCGCATTACATTATTTGTCATTTGCCTCTCATTTTCCTCTCCCCCACTTCACCCTTGCCATTTTATTCGCCTTCTCTTCCCCGTTCGCCTCTCTTTTTCACTTGTCTCTTGTGTGTTTGTTTGCCCTTATGGCTTTGCCTAAGAACGTTAATCTTCATCTTAGAAGGTTGGAAGAGATTGAATTAAACATTAGAAGCTTTATGACTTTACAATTTCAGCATAATAATTTCTTTAGAAATGAGCTTAAAGAACAAAAAAGCTTTATGGAATACATGAATAAAGAACTTGATGATATGTCTAAGGAATTTTATGGTTTCAATTCTCAGATTGCTCGTCTTGAAAAATCAATAGCTCAAATTTCTGATAAGCAAGCCACCTTAGTTAATAAGATGGCCGCCAAACCAGAAGGGTTAGAAATAAATAATGATGAAGATCTAAAAGTTATTGATGTGTCCCCTATTAAATCTTTGTTTTGTAATATGAATCTTGATAATGATGGGACTGAAGATGAGCCAACTTTAGTTAAAAGGCGTCCCAATGATTCGGAGTTTTTAGATCTTGATGCTAAAATTGGTAAAAGTGGGATTGGAGGGCTCAAAACTTTACATAGCAATGAACCCACTATAATGGATTTCAAGGAATTTAATTATGATAATTGTTCTTTAATAGATTGTATTTCCTTGTTGCAATCCGTGTTGAATTCTCCTCATGCTTATAGTCAAAATAAAGCTTTTACCAAACATATTGTTGATGCCTTGATGCAATTTTATGAGGAAAAACTTGAGTTGGAAGTTTCTATACCTAGAAAACTTTATGATGAGTGGGAACCTACTATAAAAATTAAAATTAAAGATCATGAATGATATGCTTTGTGTGATTTGGGTGCTAGTGTTTACACGATTCCAAAAACTTTATGTGATGTGCTAGGTTTCCGTGAATTTGATGATTGCTCTTTAAACTTGCACCTTGCGGATTCCACTATTAAGAAACCTATGGGAAGGATTAATGATGTTCTTATTGTTGCAAATAGGAATTATGTGCCCGTAGATTTCATTGTTCTTGATATAGATTGCAATTTTTCATGTCCTATTATTCTTGGTAGACCTTTCCTTAGAACGATTGGTGCAATTATTGATATGAAGGAAGGGAATATTAGATTCTAATTTCCATTAAGGAAAGGCATGGAACACTTTCCTAGAAAGAAAGTCAAATTACCTTATGAATCTATTATGCGAGCCACATGAACTGAATGCCAAAGATGGCAAGATATATTCTCGCTTTTATGCCTAGCTAGGGGCGTTAAATGATAGCGCTTGTTGGGAGGCAACCCAATTTTATTTTCCTTGCTTTTTGCTTCAGTTTAGTAATAAATAATACATCCAGCTTCTGTTTAGATGTGGTTTTATGTTTTAATTAGTGTTTGTGCCAAGTAGAACCTATAAGATAACCTATGGTGATAGTTAATTTGATTCTGCTGAAAAACAGAAACTTCCGCGCGCACGAGTATAATTTTAGTAAATCACAGAAACGTGATTTTTAGTTGATTATTTTTGAAGTAGATCAATAGACAAATTGACCAGCACTTCCTATTTTTGTAGGATTTTTAGAGTTCCAGAAGCATTCGAAAGTTACAGATTGCTACAGACTGTTCTGTTTTTGACAGATTCTGTTTTTCGTGTGTTGTTTGCTTATTTGATGAATCTATGGCTAGTATCGGGGGGTATGAACCATAGAGAAGTTGGAATACAGTAGGTTTAACACCAATATAAATAAATAATGAGTTCATTACAGTAACTTAAGTGGTGTTTTTTCTTTCTTGCACTAACGGAGCTTATGAGATTTCCTGTTGAGTTTTGTGTTGTGAAGTTTTCAAGTTTTGGGTAAAGATTTGATGGACTATGGGATAAGGAGTGGCAAGAGCCTAAGCTTGGGGATGCCCATGGCACCCCAAGATAATTCAAGGACAACCAAAATGCTAAGCTTGTGGATTCCCCGGAAGGCATGCCCTCTTTCGTCTTCGTCTATTGGTAACTTTACTTGGAGCTATATTTTTATTCGCCACATGATATCTGTTTTGCTTGGAGCGTCTTGTATGATATGAGTCTTTGATTTTTAGTTTACCACAATCATCCTTTCTGTACACACCTTTTAGGAGAGACACAACATGATTCAGAATTTATTAGAATACTCTATGTGCTTCACTTATATCTGTTGAGCTAGATAATTTTGCTCTAGTGCTTCACTTATATCTTTTAGAGCACGGCGGTGGTTTTATTTTGTAGAAATTATTGGTCTCTCATGCTTGACTTATATTACTTTGAGAGTATTTTAGAACAGCATGGTATTTGCTATGGTTATAAAATTGGTCCTAGAATGATGGGCATCCAAGTTGGGTATAATAAAAACTATCATAGAAAGTGAATTGGATGCTATGATCAATTTGATGCTTGATAATTGTTTTGAGATATGAGGATGGTGATATTAGAGTCATGCTAGTTGAGTAGTTGTGAATTTGAAGAATACTTGTGTTGACGTTTGTGATTCCCGTAGCATGCACGTATGGTGAACCGCTTTGTGATGAAGTTGGAGCACAATTTATTTATTAATTGTCTTCCTTATGAGTGGCGGTCGGGGATGAGCGATGGTCTTTTCCTACCAATCTATCCCCCTAGGAGCATGCGCGTAGTACTTTGTTTCAATAACTTGTACATTTTTGCAATAAGTATATGAGTTCTTTATGACTAATGTTGAGTCCATGGATTATACGCACTCTCACCCTTCCACCATTGCTAGCATCTCTTGTGCCGCACAACTTTCGCTGGTACCATACACCCACCATATAACTTCCTCAAAACAGCCACCATACCTTCCTATTATGGCATTTCCATAGCCATTCCGAGATATATTGCCATGCAACTTTCCACCGTTCCATTTATTATGACATGCCCCATCATTGTCATATTGCTCTTTGCATGATCATGTAGTTGACATCGTATTTGTGGCAAGGCCACCTCCATAATTTTTCGTACATGTCACTCTTGGTTCATTACATATCCCGGTACACCACCGGAGGCATTCATGTAGAGTCATATTTTGTTCTAAGTATTGAGTTGTAATTCTTGAATTGTAAATCAATAAAAGTGTGATGATCTTCATTATTAGAGCATTGTCCCAAGTGAGAAAAGGATGATGAAGACTATGATTCCCCCACAAGTCGGGTTGAGACTTCGGACTTTATAAAAATAAAAGAGGCCAAAGAAGCCCAAATAAGAAAAGAGGCCAAAGAAGACCACAAATAAAAAAATGAGAGAAAAGGGAGAAGGGACAATGTTACTATCCTTTTACCACACTTGTGCTTCAAAGTAGCACCATGATCTTCATGATAGAGAGTCTCCTATGTTGTCACTTTCATATACTAGTGGGAATTTTTCATTATAGAACTTGGCTTGTATATTCCAATGATGGGCTTCCTCAAAATGCCCTAGGTCTTCGTGAGCAAGCAAGTTGGATGCACACCCACTTAGTTTCTTTTGTTGAGATTTCATACACTTATATCTCTAGTGCATCCGTTGCATGGCAATCCCTACTCACTCACATTGATATCTATCAATGAGCATCTCCATAGCCCGTTGATACGCCTAGTTGATGTGAGACTATCTTCTCCTTTTTGTCTTCTCCACAACCACCATTCTATTCCACATATAGTGCTATGTCCATGGCTCACGCTCATGTATTGCGTGAAAGTTGAAAAAGCTTGAGAACATAAAAGTATGAAACAATTGCTTGGCTTGTCATCGGGGTTGTGCATGATTAAATACTTTGTGTGATGAACATAGAGCATAGCCAGACTATATGATTTTGTAGGGATAGCTTTCTTTAGCCATGATATTTTGAGAAGACATGATTGCTTTGTTAGTATGTTTGAAGTATTATTGTTTTTATGTCAATATGAACTTTTATCTTGAATCATTTGGATCTGAACATTCATGCCACAATAAATAAAATTACATTGAGAATTATGCTAGGTAGCATTCCACATCAAAAATTCTGTTTTTATCATTTACCTACTCGAGGACGAGCAGGAATTAAGCTTGGGGATGCTTGATACGTCTCCAACGTATCTATAATTTTTTATTGTTCCATGCTATTATATTACCCGTTTTGGATGTTTATGGGCTTTACTTTACACTTTTATATGATTTTTGGGACTAACCTACTAACCGGAGGCCCAACCTGAATTGATGTTTTTTTTGCCTATTTCAGTGTTTCGAAGAAAAGGAATATCAAACGGAGTCCAAACGGAATGAAACCTTCGGGAGCGATCTTTTTGGAACAAACGCAATCCAGGAGACTTGGAGTGGACATCAAGAAGCAGCCGAGGTGGCCACGAGGCAGGAGGGCGTGCCCTAGGGGGGTAGGCGTGCCCCCCACCCTCATGGGCCCCTCGTGGCTCCCCTGACCTACCTCCTTCGCCTATATATATCTATGTAGCCCAAAAACATCCAGGAGCACCATGAAAAACTATTTCCACCGCCGCAACCTTCTGTATCCGCGAGATCCCAGCTTGGAGCCTTTGCCGGCACTCTGCCAGAGGGGGAATTGACCGCGGAGGGCCTTTACATCATCTCCAAGGCCTCTCCAATGAGTTGTGAGTAGTTTACCACAGACCTTTGGGTCCATAGTTATTAGCTAGATGGCTTCTTCTCTCTCTTTGAATCTCAATACAAAGTTCTCCTCAATCTTCTTGGAGATCTATTCGATGTAACTCTTTTTGCGGTGTGTTTATCGAGATCCGATGAATTGTGGGTTTATGATCAAGTTTATCCATGAGAAATATTTGAATCTCCTCTGAATTCTTTTATGTGTGATTGGTTATCTTTGCAAGTCTCTTCGAATTATCAGTTTGGTTTGGCCTACTAGATTGATCTTTCTTGCAATGGTAGAAGTGCTTAGCTTTGGGTTCAATTTTGCGGTGTCCTTTCCCAGTGACAGCAGGGGCAGCAAGGCACGTATTGTATTTTTGCCATCGAGGATAAAAAGATGGGGTTCATATCATATTGCTTGAGTTTATCCCTCTACATCATGTCATCTTTCTTAATGCATTACTCTATTCTTATGAACTTAATACTCTAGATGCAGGCAGGAGTCGGTCGATGTGTGGAGTAATAGTAGTAGATGCAGAATCGTTTCGGTCTACTGGTTGCGGACGTGATGCCTATATACATGATCATGCCTAGATAATCTCATAACTATGCACTTTTCTATCAATTGCTTAACAGTAATTTGTTCACCCACCGTAATACTTATTCTATCTTGAGAGAAGCCACCAGTAAAACCTATGGCCCCCGGGTCTATCCTTTATCATATAAGTTTCCGATCTACTTTTATTTGCATCTTTACATTTCAATCTATATCATAAAAACACCAAAAATATTTATCTTATCTTATTATCTCTATCAGATCTCACTTTCGCAAGTTACTGTGAAGGGATTGACAACCCCTTTATCGCGTTGGTTGCGAGGTTCTTGTTTGTTTGTGTAGGTACGAGGGACTTCTGTGGAGCCTCCTACTGGATTGATACCTTGGTTCTCAAAAACTGAGGGAAATACTTCCGCTACTTTGCTGCATCACCCTTTCCTCATCAAGGGAAAACCAACGTAGTGCTCAAGAGGTAGCATGCCGCCAGAGATGTTGCACTCCTTGGCTGCGAAGGACTCGGCGAAGGAGGCTTGGGATGCCCTCAAGACCTTGAGGATGGGGTCCGAGCACGTCTGCGAAGCCCGGGCGCAGACGCGTCGATTGGAGTTCAAGAATCTCCGGTTCAAGGATGGCGAGAGGATGGAGGAGTTCGTTGTCCGCCTCACCGGCATCATCAACAACCTCGAGGCCCTCGGCGACGGCATCACTGAGCACAAGGCGATGCTCAAGTTTCTCCGCTGCATGCTACAACACTACCGGCAGCTTGCCCACTCCATCCAGTCACTACTCGACCTCAAGACCTTGATGATTGAAGAGCTTAGGGGTCGCTTCTTGGCCGTGGTGGAGAGCTTCGACATGGATGAGGCAGGTAGCAGCAACAGCGGCACTCAGCTGCTCCTCACGGAGGAGGAGTGGTTTGCTCGCTCCAAGAAACGCGGCGGTGCTGGAAAGAGGAGGAGCAACTTTGACATCCGCAAGGTCCGTTGCTACAACTGCCAAGACTATAGGCATTTCTCGAGGGAGTGCACCGCGCCCAGGAAGGAGAAGGCCCACCTCGCCTCCGCGACCGCCACCACCGAGCCGAGGCTGCTTTGAAGATCGACATGAAGGTGTTCGAATTTACGACAACAAGGTTAAGTGGGTGATTGATAGAGTAAACCTTGTCGTCTAGGTATTCATCATGTTTATTTCATCGCATTAGTTCATTCATGCACGTAGTCATGTCCAACCAACTTAGCTGCGGCCATGTAGTCGCGTGAAGATGAGATCATGTGTACATGCAAGCTAGTACTGGGTTAGACAATTACTCCCTCCGTCCCATAATGTAAGACATTTTTTAAAATTACATTTAGTTTTAAAAAGCGTCTTACATTATGGGATGGAGGGAGTAGAAAATAAATGCATATAGATTAGGGAAGATGCACTTGAGCACGACAGGTTAATCATGTCAAGTTGTGAGCGTCACATGGCGTCGTGTGTATGGCACAAATGTGTGTATGTGCTGTTGCATTAGCAAGTAGTCTATCTGCATGGATGTGTTAGGAAGCTAGCTGCGTTCGCTGCGGAGCCGGAGCGGCTGAGTCGCGTGGCAGATCGACGAGGAGAAAGAATCGGGAGCAATCAGTTGTGGCTTGGTCCTGTGTGTGCATATCCAACGTTCTGCAGACTTGGTTGCTACTCAAAGTGAAGCTAGCCGGTTGATAAGAGTCGGAAGTAGTTGTGGGGTTTGTATGTGTGTCTGTGTGCATGGAGTTAGTGGGTGAGTGGCCGCGTGTTGGCCGTGTAACACTGGCTACTTAAGCCCATGTATTTGCATTGTGTCAGGTGTGAAAAGAAATAGAGAAAAGGCAAAGTTGTGTGTGCCAAGAGTCTCTGTGTGTATCTTCTTCAACCTCTAGACTTGTGTTCATCTATCTTGCGTGTGTGAGAATCTTCTTCCTCCTCTGGCTGCTCCAACATAGGCAACTCTTGGATTTGCTACAAAAGGAAATTTTATTGAAATTGATCCCAACATTGCTTATGAGATAATAGAAGGGGTACTTGGAATATCACCCCCACAAAAGGGATTACCTCACACTCAAGAGGGAACTCAAGTTTTCGAGAAACTATGTGAAGTGACAAGTTTTTTGCAAAATCTCTTGAACCCCTCAAAAATGTTAGTGGGAACATCCACCACATGAATATGTTGATTACTCTTTGCAATAAGCGATTGGATGCTCATGACTTAAATATTTCTGAATATGAGGAGAAACGCAAGGAACCTCCTGGATTTGAACATAACTCCATTAAAAGGGTAAAGACCAAAGCTGACAATACCTAGATCTATTCATGTTTTTATGCCTAGCTAAGGGCATTAAACAATAGCGCTTGTTGGGAGGCAACCCAATTTTATTTTTTGTTTTTGCTTTTTTGTCTCCTGTTTTGCTTTGAATAATTCATCTAGCCTCTGGTTAGATGTTGTTTTGTGTTTTAATTAGTGTTTGTGCCAAGTAAGACCTTTGGGATGGCTTACGGTGATAGTTGTTTTGATCTTGCTGAAAAACAGAAAGTTTTGCACCCCGGAAAATAATTTTCATAATTAATAGAACAGTGCTTTTGATCTGATTCTTTTGCAAAAGATTGGTACAAAAATTTCCCAAGTTGCCCTAATTTTTCAGAATTTTTGGAGTTACATAAGTATTCTAAGTTTCCAGATTTCTACTGACTGTTCTGTTTTTGACAGATTCTATTTTCTATGTGTTGTTTGCTTATTTTGATGAATATATGGGTAGTATCGGGGGGTATGAACCATGGAAAAGTTGGAATACATTAGATATTACACCAATATAAATAAATAATGAGTTCACAACAGTACGAAAAGTGGTGATTTATTTCTTCTACTAACGGAGCTTATGAGATTTTCTGTTGAGTTTTGTGTTGTGAAGTTTTCAAATTTTGGGTAAGGATTTGATGGACTATGGAATAAGGAGTGGAAAGAGCCTAAGGTTGGGGATTCCCAAGGCACCCCAAGGTAATATTCAAGGACAACCAAGAGCCTAAGCTTGGGGATGCCCCGGAAGGCATACCCTCTTTCGTCTTCGTTTATCGGTAACTTTACTTGAGGCTATATTTTTATTCACCACATGATATGTGTTTCGCTTGGAGCGTCTTGTATGATATGAGTCTTTGATTTTTAGTTTGCTACAATCATCCTTGCTGTACACACCTTTTAAGAGGGACA
Source organism: Triticum aestivum (assembly GCF_018294505.1). Lineage (NCBI taxonomy): Eukaryota > Viridiplantae > Streptophyta > Magnoliopsida > Poales > Poaceae > Triticum > Triticum aestivum. The sequence goes on from NC_057798.1 coordinate 628,362,538, forward strand.
CACATGAATCGTGATTTATTAGAATACTCTATGTGCTTCTCTTGTATCTTTTGAGCTAGGCAATATTGCTCTAGTGCTTCACTTATATCTTTTTAGAGCACAACGGTGGTTTTATTTTATAGAATTGAACTCTCATGCTTCACTTATATTATTTTGAGAGTCTTTTTAAAGAGCATGGTAATTTTCTTTGGTTATAAATTTAGTCCTAATATGATAGGCATCCAAGAAGGATATAATAAAAAACTCTCATATAAAGTGCATTGAATACTATGAGAAGTTTGATTCCTTATGATTGTTTTGAGATATAAAGATGTTGATATTAGAGTCACGCTAGTGAGTAATTGTGAATTGGAGAAATACTTGTGTTGAGGTTTGTGATTTCCGTAGCATGCACGTATGGTGAAACGTTATGTAATGAAGTCGGAGCATGAGGTATTTATTGATTGTATTCCTTATGAGTGGCAGTCGGGGACGAGCGATGGTCTTTTCCTACCTATCTATCCCCCTAGGAGCATGCGCGTATTACTTTGTTTTGATGACTAATATATTTTTGCAATAAGTATCTGAGTTCTTTATGACTAATGTTGAGTCCATGGATTATACACACTCTCACCCTTCCACCATTGCTAGCCTCTCTAGTACCGCGCAATTTTCTTTGGTACCATACACCCACCATATACCTTCCTCAAAACAGCCACCATACCTACCTATTATGGCATTTCCATAGCCATTCCGAGATATATTGCCATGCACCTTTCTAACGTTCCATTTATTATGACACGCTTCATCATTGTCATATTGCTTTGCATGGTCATGTAGTTGACATCATATTTGTGGCAAAGCCACCTTTCATAATTCTTTCATACATGTCACTCTTGAGTCATTGCACATCCCGGTACACCGCCGGAGGCATTCATATAGAGTCATATTTTTGTTTGATCATCATTATTAGAGCATTGTCCCATGTGAGGGAAAAAAGCAGAGGCCAAAGAAGCCAAACAAAAAAAGAAAGAAAAAAAAAGAAAAAAAAGAGAAGAAAAGAGAGAAGCGGCAATGTTTTTATCCTTTTTCGCACTTGTGCTTCAAAGTAGCAGCATGATCTTCATGATAGAGAGTCTCCTATTTTGTCATTTTCATATATTAGTGGGAATTTTTCATTATAGAAGTTGGCTTGTATATTCCAACGATGGGTTTCCTCAATTCGCCCTAGGTCTTCATGAGCAAGCAAGTTGGATGCACACCCACTTAGTTTTTCTTTTTGAGCTTTCATAAACTTATAGCTCTAGTGCATCAGTTGCATGGTAATCCCTATCCACTCACTCAGACCCTGAACCGGGAGTTGGAAGCGCCTACATTGATATCTATTGATGGACATCTCCATAGCCCGTTGATACACCTAGTTGATGTGGTACTATCTCCCTCTTTTTTGTCTTGTCCACAACCACCATATTCTATTCCACCTATAGTGCTATGTCCATGACTCACGCTCATGTATTGCGTGAAAGTTGAAAAGGTTTGAGAACACAAAAAGTATGAAACAGTTGCTTGGCTTGTCATCGGGGTTGTGCATGATTTGAATATTTTGTGTGATGAAGATGGAGCATAGCTAGACTATATGATTTTGTAGGGATAACTTTCTTTGGCCATGTTATTTTGAGAAGACATAATTGCCTTGTTAGTATGCTTGAAGTATTGTTGTTTTTTATGTCTATATTAAACTTTTCTTTTGAATATTATGGATCTGAACATTCATACCACAATAAAGAAAAATTACATGGATAAATATGTTAGGTAGCATTCCACACCAAAAATTCTGTTTTTTATCATTTACCTACTCGAGGACGAGCAGGAATCAAGCTTCGGGATGCTTGATACATTTGATTGTTCCATGCTATTATATTATCTGTTTTGGATGTTTTATATGCATTAATATGCTATTTTATATTATTTTTGGGACTAACCTATTAACCTAGAGCCCAGTGCCAGTTTCAGTTTTTTCCTTGTTTTTGAGCTTCACAGAGAAGGAATACCAAACGGATCCAAACGGAACAAAACCTTCGCGATGAATTTTCTTGGACCAAAAGACACCCAGGAGATTGGAGATCAAGTCGGAAGAGCCACGAGGCGGCCACCGACCTACTTCTTCGTCCTATATATTCACAAATATCCCCAAACTGCCAGAAGCATCCAGGAAAACACTTTTCCACCGCCGCAACCTTCTTTACCCATGAGATCCCTTCTAGGGGCCTTTTTCGGCATCCTATCGGAGGGGATTCGATCACGGCGAGCTTCTACATCAACTCTATTGCCCTTCCGATGAAGCGTGAGTAGTTTACCTCAGACATACGGGTCCATAGCTAGTAGCTAGATGGCTTCTTCTCTCTCTTTGATTCTCAATACCATGTTCTCCTCGATGTTCTTTGAGATCTATTAAATGCAATCTTATTTTGCGGTGTTTGTCGAGATCCGATGAATTGTGGATTTATGATCAGCTTATCTATAAATATTATTTGAATCTTCTCTGAATTCTTATATGCATGATTTGATATCTTTGTAATTCTCTTAGAACTATCAGTTTAGTTTGGCCAACTAGATTGGTTTTTCTTGCAATGGGATACGTGCTTAGCTTTGGGTTCAATCTTGCGGTGTCCTTTCCGAGTGACATTTGATGTTGGCTTGAACTACGTGGGTATTTCCCCAAAGAGGAAGGGATGATGCAGCACAACAACGGTAGGTATTTCCCTTAGTGATGAGACCAAGGTTATCAAACCAGTAGGAGAACCATGCAACACCACGTAAACAGCTCCTGCACACAAAGAACAAATACTTGCAACCCGACGTAAGAGAGGGGTTGTCAACCCCTCAGGGGTAAAAAGATAGGTAAAATTGTAGTAGTTTGGATAAATAGATCTCGTGGGAATGCAAGATAAAATAATTAAATAAAAATTGCAGCAAGGTATTTTTGTATTTTTGGATTAATAGATTTGAAAATAAAAGCAAATAAAAATAGATCTCGAATGCAAACATGATAAGAAGAGACCCGGTGGTCGTAGATTTCACTAGTAGCTTCTCTCCAGAAAAATAGCATACGATGGGTGAACAAATTACTGTTGGGCAATTAATAGAACTTCAAATAATCATGACGATATCCAAGCAATGATCATTATATAGGCATCACGTCCAAGATTAGTAGACCGATTTCTGCCTGCATCTACTACTATTACTCCACACATCAACCACTATCCAGCATGCATCTAGTGTATTAAGTTCATGGAGAAATGGAGTAATGCAACAAGAACGATGACATGATGTTGACAAGATCTATTTATGTAATAATAGACCCCATCTTGTTATCCTTAATAGCAACGATACATACGTGTCGGTTCCCCTTCTTTCACTGGGATCAAGCACCGTAAGATCGAACACATCACAACACAACTCTTCCTATGGCAAGAAAAATCGATCTAGTTGGCCTAACTAAACCAAAGATTCGAAGAAGAAATACGAGGCTATAAGTAATCATGCATATAAGAGATAAAAAAGACTCAAATAATTTTCATGGATAAAGAGTTACATCAAATAGATCATCGGGGGATCCCAACAAACACATCGCAAAAAGAGTTACATCAAATAGATCTGAGAATCAAGAGAGATAGAGGAAGCCATCTAGCTACTAACTACAGACTCATAGGTCTACAATGAACTACTCACGCATCATCGGAGAGGCACCAATGAGGATGATGAACCCCTCCGTGATGATGTTTAGATTGGATCTGGTGGTTCTGGAACTTGCGGCGGCTGGAATTGATTTTTGTCGACTCCCCTAGGGTTTCTGGAATATTGGGGTATTATAGAGCAAAGAGGCGGTGCGGGAGGCCACAGAGGTGGGCACAACCCATCAGGGTGCGCATGGGCCTCCAGGCGTGCCCTGGTGTCTTGTGCTCAACTCGGCCCCCCTCTTCGGTACTTCTTTGGCCCACTAGATGTCTTCTGGTCCAAAAAAATCCACAAAAAGTTTCGCTGCATTTGGACTCCGTTTGGTATTGATTTCCTATGATGTAAAAACAAGCAGAAAACAACAACTGGCACTGGGCACTATGTCAATAGGTTAGTCCCAAAAAATGATATAAAGTTGCTATGAAATGATTGTAAAACATCCAAGAATGATAATATAACAGCATGAAACAATCAAAAATTATAGATACGCTGGAGACGTATCAGCATCCCCAAGCTTAATTCCTGCTCGTCCTCGAGTAGGTAAATGATAAAAACAAAATTTTTGATGTGGAATGCTGCCTAACATTTTCATCACACATTCTTTTCTTTGTAGCATGGACATTTGGACTTTTATATGGTTCAAAGCAATAGTCTAGTTTTGACATGAGGACTTTAATACTCAAGCATATCAACAAGCAACCATGTCTTTCAAAATATCAACACTAAAGCAAGTTACCCCTAGCCCATTGATACATCTCCATCATATCTACTTTTCCTAACGCTTTTCCTATTCTTTTGGACTGTAATTTGCATGATTTGAATGAAACTAACCCGAACCGAGGTTGTTTTCAGCAGAACTACCATGGTGTTGTTTTTGTGCAGAAATAAAAGTTCTCGGAATGGAACGAAACTTTGTGAGGAATTTTTATACAATAAAAGAGAATTTCTGGAGCCAAGAACCACTGGAGAAGGGCACCTAGGTGGGCACAACCCACCAGGGCGCGCCACCCCCTCCAGGCACACCTAGGTGGGTTGTCCCCACCTGGTGGCCCCGCAGACCCTGAACCAACGCTATAAAATCCTATTTTTCCAGAAAAAAATCGGGGAGAAAGAATTATCACGTTTCACGAGATGGAGCCGCCGCCGTCTCATGTTCTTTATCGGGAGGCCAACTCTGGAGTCCTTTTGGGGCTCCGGAGAGGGGGATCTTCGATCTTCATCATCACCAACCCTTCCCCATTGCCAATTCCATGATGCTCCCCACCGGGAGTGAGTAATTCCTTCGTAGGCTCGCTGGTCGTTGAGGAGTTGGATGAGATTCATCATGTAATCGAGTTAGTTTTGTTAGGGCCTGATCCCTAGTATCCACTATGTTCTGAGATTGATGTTGCTATGACTTTGCTATGCTTAATGCTTGTCACTTTGGGCCAGGGTGCCATGATTTTACATCTGAACCGTTTGTGTTATCACTATTATATCCATGTTCTAGATCCGATCTTGCAAATTATAGTCACCTACTACATGTTATGATCCGGCAACCCTAGAGTGACAATAGTCGGGACCACTCCCAGTGATGACCGTAGTTTGAGGAGTTCATGTATTCACCGTGTGCTGATGCTTTGGTCCGGTACTCTATTAAAAGGAGGCCTTAATATCCCTTAGTTTCCAATAGGACCCCGCTGCCACGGGAGGGTAGGACAAAAGATGTCATGCAAGTTCTTTCCATAAGAACGTATGACTATTTACATAATACATGCCTACATTATATTTATGAACTGGAGCTAGTGCCGTATCGCCCTAGGTTATGGCTGTCTGATGATGAATATCATCCAATGAATCACCAATCCAATGCCTACGAATTTACCTTATATCATTCTTGCTAAGTTACTACTGTTGCTACTGCTATCGTTACTGCTACAAACCATTGCTATCACTGTTACCGTTACTATTGCTGCTACCACTATTACCAAAACTATCATATTATTGTGCTACTGATCACTTTGCTGCAGATAATTGATCTCCAGGTGTGTTTGAATCGACAACTCTGCTGCTAATACTTGCAAAAATTCTTTGGCTCCCCTTGTGTCGAATCTATAAATTTGGGTTGAATACTCTACCCTTGAAAACTGTTGCGATCCCATATACTTGTGGGTTATCAAGACCTTTTTCTGGCACCATTGCTGGGGAGCATAGCTATATTTGTTGACTCACTTGGGATCATTATCATATTATCACTATGAAGAATCTGAAGGATGGTAAGACTAAGATTTTTCCCTCTAAGACGAGGGGAGGGAAGGAACTGCCATCCAGCTCCGCTTTAGATTCACCTTCTGTTATAAGTAAACTTGCAACACCACCACATGCTATTAATTCTTATATGTCGCAAGTTGTTGATGATGCTACTTCTGCTATGAATGCTACTCATGATGATGCTAGTACCTTGCTTGACGATGATGTGCCACTAGGTGAATTTCTTGATGAATAAATTGCTAGAGTAAGAGAGCATGATATTGTTGAAACCGATGATGAGCTTGAAACTGAAAATCTTGAAACACCTACTAGAACTAGCCCGATATGTTAGAGGTGTAGGAAAGCATGCCTCTATGGTTCAAACTCAATTAGAACAAGCTGCTAAGTCTCAAAGAGAGTTGCTTGATGAAATGAACAATAATATAAGTGACTTTGTTGTTAGAGTAGCAACTAGAGGAGGTAAAATGACTCAGGAACCACTTTATCCTGAGGGACACCCAAAAATAATTGAACAAGACTCTCAAAGAATTAACACTGATGCACCTAGTCCTTCTAAGAAGAAAAGGAAGAAGAAAAATGATAGGACTTTGCATGCCTCTAATGAACCTGAAGTAGAAAAACCTCCTAATAATGATAATGAAGTTTCTATCTCTGATGTTGATACTCAACCTGGTAGTGAACACTCACCTTCTGATAATGAAAAATATAATGGTGAGGTTCATGAAGAAACTCAAATGAATAATAAAGAATCAGACAATGATGTTGAGATAGAACGAGCTGTTGATCTTGAAGACCCACAACCCAAGAATAAAATATATGATAAAATAGACTTTGTTGCTAGATAACATGGTAAGGAAAGAGAGCCATGGGTTCAAAACCTATGCCCTTTCCACCTACGTCAACTAAGAAGAAAGATGATGAAGAATTTGAACGCTTTGCTGAAATGCTGAGGCCAGTCTTTTTGCGTACCCGCTTGACTGATATCTTAAAAATGCCTCCTTATGCAAAGTACATGAAAGACATCATCACCAATAAGAGAAAAATACCGGAAGTTGAAATCTCCACCATGCTTGCTAATTATACTTTTAAATATGGAGTACCTAAAAAACTTGGAGATCCGGGAATACCAAGCATACCTTGCTCCATTAAAAGAAACTATGTTAAAACTACTTTATGTGATTTGGGAGCTGGTGTTAGTGTTATGCGTTTCTCTTTATATAAAAGACTTGATTTGACTAAACTCACAACTACTGAAATATCTTTGCAAATGGCTGACAAATCAACTGCCATACCTATTGGTATTTGTGAGGATGTGCCCGTTGTTGTTGCTAATGTTACTATTTTGACTGACTTTGTTACACTTGAGATGCCCGAGGATGACAACATGTCGATTATCCTTGGTAGAACCTTCTTGAATACTGCAGGGGCTGTTATTGATTGCAATAAAAGCAAGATCACTTTTCATATTAATGGTAATGAGCATACGGTGCACTTTCTGAAGAAACAATTCCAACTGAATGGTATTGATGTTATTGAAAAATCTCCGATAATCACTATTGGGAGTTTCCAACTACCTCTACCTACTGTTAAAAAGAAATATGAAATGCTTATTGTTGGGGACATTCATATCCCGTTGAGGTAACTTAGTGATTTATGAAAGTTCTTTGGTTTCATATTAATCGGAAGTGGTTGTTAATATGACTTGATCAACCTTATTAATGGATCATTTTTGAGAGGTATGAAGCTGATGAATTTAGTGAGCACTACCTTATGTCCCTACCTTTTGTTTTCTGTTTTTCTTAGTTAAATAAAATAAAATGCCATGCTTTGTCTGTTTTCTGAGTTTTCCGTGCAATAAAAAATGACCCAAAAATAAAAGTTCTCAGAATGCTCTGAAAATTTAATATGTTTTTTATGAATATTTCGGAATTTCAGGTGCAAATAATATCAGAGGGAGGTGCACCAGGTGGGCACAACCCACCTGGACGCACCAGGACCCCCAGGCATGCCCTGGTGAGTTGTGGTCCCCATGTGGTCCCCCTCACTTACTTCTTCTTCCCACATCACCACATTCCTCCAGAAAAAATCACCATTGCTCTCTCTCGCGCATTCTTGCTCCCGAAACCGCGGATTTCAATCTCTTTGCTCGAAGCTCCATTTCCAAAACTGTTTCAAGGAATTGTTGCTTGGTATGTGACTCCTCCATGTGTTCAATTAGTTTTTGCTTTAGTGGTTTATATTTTGAATAATTAGCTGATACGTCTCCAACGTATCTATAATTTATGAAGCATTCATGCTATTTTATTATCTGTTTTGAATGATTAAGGGCTTTATTATACACTTTTATATTACTTTTGGAACTAACCTACTAACTAGAGGCCCAACCCATATTACTGTTTTATTGCCTGTTTTAGTATTTCAAAGAAAAGGAATATCAAACGGAGTCCAAACGGAATGAAACCTTCGGGAGCGTGATTTTTGGAACGAACATGATCCAGGATACTTGGAGTACAAGCCAGGGAAGCTTCGAGGAGGCCAGGAGATAGGAGGACGCGCCCACCCCCTGGGCGCGCCCCCTGTCTCGTGGGCCCCTCGTGGCTCCCCGACCGAATTCTTTCGCCTATATATTCCCTTATACCATAAAACCATCGAATACGAATATAGATTGGGAGTTCTGCCGCCGCAAGCCTCTATAGCCACCAAAAACCTCTCGGGAGCCCGTTCCGGCACCCTGCCGGAGGGGGGATCCCTCACCGGTGGCCATCTTCATCATCCTGGCACTCTCCATGACGAGGAGGGAGTAGTTCACCCTCGGGGCTGAGGGTATGTACCAGTAGCTATGTGTTTGATCTCTCTCTCTCTCTCTCTCTCTCTCTCTGTCTCGTGTTCTCTCTATGGCACGATCTTGATGTATCGCGAGCTTTGCTATTATAGTTGGATCTTATGATGTTTCTCCCCCTTTACTCTCTTGTGATGAATTGAGTTTTCCTCTTGAAGTTATCTTATCGGATTGAGTCTTTAAGGATTTGAGAACACTTGATGTATGTCTTGCCGTGCTTATCTATGGTGATAATGGGATATTCACGTGATCTACTTGATGTATGTTTTGGTGATCAACTTGCGGGTTCCGCCCATGAACCTATGCATAGGGGTTGGCACACGTTTTCGTCTTGTCTCTCCGGTAGAAACCTTGGGGCACTCTTTGAAGTACTTTGTGTTGGTTGAATAGATGAATCTGAGATTGTGTGATGCATATCGTATAATCATGCCCACGGATACTTGAGGTGAAAATGGAGTATCTAGGTGACATTAGGGTTTTGGTTGATTTGTGTCTTAAGGTGTTATTCTAGTATGAACTCTATGATAGATTGAACGGAAAGAATAGCTTCATGTTATTTTACTACAGACTCTTGAATAATTAGTGACTTTGGAGGTGGTTTCGTACCCTACCATAATCTCTTCGTTTGCTCTCTGCTATTAGTGACTTTGGAGTGACTCTTTGTTGCATGTTGAGGGATAGTTATATGATCTAGTTATGTTATTATTGTTGAGAGAACTTGCACTAGTGAAAGTATGAACCCTATGCCTTGTTTCCTACCATTGCAATACCGTTTACGCTCACTTTTATCATTAGTTACCTTGCTGTTTTTATAATTTCAGATTACAAATACCTATATCTACCATCCATATTGCACTTGTATCACCATCTCTTCGTCGAACTAGTGCACCTATACAATTTACCATTGTATTGGGTGTGTTGGGGACACGAGAGACCCTCTGTTATTTGGTTGCAGGGTTGTTTGAGAGAGACCATCTTCATCCTATGCCTCCTACGGACTGATAAACCTTAGGTCATCCACTTGAGGGAAATTTGCTATTGTCCTACAAACCTCTGCACTTGGAGGCCCAACAACGTCTACAAGAAGAAGGTTGTGTAGTAGACATCATTAGCTACTCTTGGTGCTGATGTAGATAAGCTTGCATGTTGAACTCTTAGAGTTCTAAGTAGTTTGAATGCTTGCTATGACCTCTATACATCCCTATGAGTAGTTGCTATCATTTTTGTAAAGTTTTGTTGAGAAAAATTTCGTGGACTAAATTTTTCAAAATTTTGTTCATAGGAAAAATATGAGTTTCTTTAGGAAGTTTGCTTTCAAGAAGAACTCCAAGGGAGTGGGGAGTCGTCTGACAATGATCTCCATACTTGGAGGTTGGCGGAGTTACGGCCGTACGTGCGAGTGGACGCATAATTCGTTCATGGAAGGGGCTGGAATCCTTCAAGAGTTCACACAATATGCTACTAATGCCGGACTCACCGACTTCATCGCACCTCAGTGTGAACAGTATCATCTCCTCACAAATTCCTTTGTGCAAAATTTTCATGTCCATTCTAGGAATAATCTCCCTTAGGTGTCATTCAATTTATATGCTGAAAATCACCATATACCACTTACTGAATTTTGTGACATATGCATGCTTCCTTTTGATGGTGATTTTGTAGAGCCTAGGCCCACGGAGTTTGAGGGTTTTTACCGTACTCTAACGGTGGGGGATGAGAGAGGAGTATCAAGTACCACCGCTGCTAGCTTGCATTTCCCTGCTATACATTATTTTGCTATATCTATTGCAAAATGCTTACTTGCTAGAGAGAAGGTAGGTGCACTTAGCGTCCCAGACTTTGCTATTTTGCATTGCGCACTTTATGTCGACAACAATTATAGCTTGGGAGCTATTGTGGCACGTCGCCTTGACCTTAACGGATCTAAGGGTAAAAATACATGGGGGTATTTACGCTACTCGGTTGGCGACTCACTTTAACGTGCAGATACGCCAGAATGACCATCGTTTGGCCAAGGTTTACCTAGATCGATTGGCTATGGAAGGCCACCTGTTTATTGCTACTGATTACCCTAACATTGATATTCCTTACAACTTAGTTTTCAGTGTGAAAACTCGTGATATTATGCCACTTCCTGGAACTGCTTTGTTTGATCATGTTGCAAGGGGCGGATATAGGATTATGCCTGAGGACATTGTCACTTACCGAAACAACCTGGCTATGGCACAGGAGGAGCCTCGGCAGTGGGACCCTCAGGTGCCTACTCCCCAACACTTCAACATTGGACCTCACGGTTTCTACGACTGGTGATTACCAAGTTAGGCCAAAAGCCTAAGTTTGGGGGAGTACGTATTTCCATCGACATTACATTCATGTTCACACATTTCATTCCAGTTGTCGGTGTTCACACTTTTTCATTGTATTATCCATGTTAAATTTGTTTTCTCACTTTCTTCTTGTCTGTTTGAAAAACTTAGAGAAAATCCAAAAACATGTTTCTTGCTTCTTTTTGATTTTTCTTCCTAGTTTAAATTGTTGTAGCACTAAAAAGAAACCCCAAAAAGATTTCCTTTTTCTTTTTTTCTTGTTGGGAGCTTGCCTGTGTAAATAGTTTTTCTAGTTTTTGCTTTTCTCTTTTTATTTTCTTTTTTATGAAAAACCAAAAACTCCAAAAATATTTCATTGTGTTTCTCTGAATTTCTTTTCTTTTTGAGTCATACCGAGGAGAAGACCATGATGAAAATGTTGAGTGGCTCTCATATGCATTTTTCTTGATCTGTCAAAGAGCCCACATTACCTTGTCTTCTCCTTTTGAATAAAATGTTTGCAGATTCCAGCTTAGTCCAGGACACCCTTGCACTATTATTACTTTCAAATCGTTCGGTCGTGCAAGTGAAAGGCAATAATGACGATATTCGATGAACTGGCTGTGGCAGAGAGAAACAAGTATGAACTTGATTTGTTCTATTTTTGTAAATATGTTTAACCTAGTATCCATGATTCAGCCTATTATGATCAAACATGTTTGCAATGACAATTAGAGATTATAGTTTCTCATGCCATGCATAAAGTAGCTAGGAGTGGATAATGATTTATCTTGGATGTCAACATTGCGTTAAATTGATTGTGATTTAGTATGATGATATGGTATCCTCCTCTGAATGTTCGAGTGGCTTGACTTGGCACATAGTCATGCATGTAGTTGAATCAAAACCAACATAGCCTCTAAGATATTTATGTTCATGGTGTTCATATCCTACTCATGGTAGTATCCAATGTTACTTATGAATAATGCATGTTCATGACCGTTGTTGCTCTCTAGCTGGCCGCTTCTCAACCTATTTTCTAGCCTTTGCGTGTACTAAGTGGGAACTCTGCTTGTACATCAAAAACCCGAAACCCAAGTTATTCCCAGATGAGTCCACCATACTTACCTATATGCAGTATTACGCTGTCGTCCTAAGTAAATTTGCATGTGCCACCTCTAAAAGCTTCAAACAAATGTCCTTTTTGTGTGCCTGGATTTTTCATAGAGCGACAGGAGGTAGTTGGTATCTTCCATGCTAAGCGGGGTATTCTCAGGTTGGGTGTTTATTCACTGACCATTGCACAAGAAAATAGCGGTAATAGGGATTCCCAGTCCCAAATTGCAAAAAGAACTTATCAATAATCAAACAAAAACTCCTATGGAGCAAAAACCTTTACTTTACCGCTTGGGAACCGCTACTAATTTGTTTAGCATGGAAGATATTGATAACTGATGGTCGCGAAGTAAACAAGAAGGGTGCATGTCTCAAAATTTCATTTATCTCTGTTTTAAAAACTTGAGCTCTGGTACCTCTGCAAATCACTGCTTTCCTATGCGAAGGGACTATTTATTTACTTTTATATTGTGTCATCACCTTCTCAAATAAGCGCCAGAACCTGAGAGCACTGCTGTCATGCTGATGCATTGTGTGTAGCTAATGTTGGGTGCATCATGACTGGATCTTTTCTACCATGAATTACAATGTTTAGTCGCTTCTTGAACTTTGGTGATGCTCTGCACTTATGTTTTGCAGTCTCAGAAAGGGCTAGCGAGATAACACTATTGTCATATTGTATCATGGTTGTTTTGACAACGTGTTGCTGTTTGAGATATCTTATTATTGCTTGCTAGTTGATTCTGTCATTGATATGAGTTAATATAATTTTTAAGAGTTATTGTCGACATGGTTAGTTATAATCTTTGCTGAAAACCTGGGTGCTGTTTAAGCCTATTTATGGAAACAAGAGCAAAAGAGTTTGTAAAAGTTTTCTTTTTCACTTTCAGTTTATTAACTGAATTGCTTGAGGACAAGCAAAGGTTTAAGCTTGGGGGAGTTGATACGTCTTCATCGTATCTACTTTTCCTAATGCTTTTCCTCTTGTTTTGGACTCTAATTTGCATGATTTGAATGAAACTAACCCGGACTGACGCTGTTTTCAGCAGCCCATGGTGTTGTTTTTGTGTAGAAATAAAAGTTCTCAGAATGGAACGAAACTTTGCGAGGAATTTTTATACAATAAAAGAGAATTTCTGGCGCCACGAACCACCGAAGGAGGGCACAACACACTAGGGCGCGCCACCCCCTCCAGGCGCGCCCAGGTGGGTTGTCTCCACCTGGTGGCCCCGCACACCCTGAAACTAATGCTATGAAATCCTATTTTTCCAGAAAAAAATTAGGAAGAAAGAATTATCGTGTTTCACAAGACGGAGCCACCGCCGTCTCCTGTTCTTCATTGAGAGGCAAGATCTGGAGTTCGTACGGGGCTCCGGAGAGGGGTATCTTCGATCTTCGTCATCACCAACCCTTCTCCATCGCCAACTCTCACCCAAAACTTGAAAACTTCAATCACACAAAACTCAACAAAACCTTCATGAGATCGGTTAGTATAAGAAAGCAAATCACTACTTTAAGTACTGCTACAAACCCATTCATATTTTGTTATTGTATTATATCTATCGTATTTTAACTTTTCCATGGCAAAAACTCTTCAAAGGAAACCATAGAATCATCAAAACAAGCACATAACACAACGAAAACAGAATCTATCAAAAAAAAAACGGTCTGTAGTAATCAGGGAACTTTGTATACTTCTGTAACTCCAAAAATTCTTAAAAATAGGACAATGTGGAAAATTTGTATATCAATCTTGTCTAAAAATTCTGAGCAAAAGCACGTTCCTGTGATTTATGAAAATTATTTTTCTGATAGCAAAAGTTTCTGTTTTTCAACAAGATCAAATCAACTATCACCCAAATTTTCCTAAAGGCTTTGCTTGGCACAAACACTAATTTAAACCACAAAAACACATATAAAGAGAGGCATAATTGGGTATTTTATTTAAAACAGCAAGAAAACCAAAAAGCAAAAAGATACAAGTTGGGTTTCCTCCCAACGAGCGTTATCTTTTTAGGCCCCTAGCTAGGCATAATGCAAAGGATCTAAGTGTTGTCATCTTTTTTCTATTTCACTCGGAGGTGTTTTTGTTAGGTGGTTTTGCAGACACAACATAAAACACTTCATCCATAGTGACCTTAGCACTATCAAGTTGTTTATCATCGTATCCACTTTGATTTCTAGTAACAATCCAAGAATAATGTTGGTTAACATCATTGAAAACTTGTTGGATTATATCTAAAATAGGGACTTTCTTTTTAAGATTCTCATCAAAGATTTGATTATTCCCAAGCAAATATCTTAATGCATAATCACTACTATAAAGAATTTCATCAATCACGTGTTTTTCACGATTCATACCATAAAAATCAAAGATTTCCCTAGCTTCTCGTATTATGTAGTCAAATTCATTCATGAGAACAAGAGTGGCTAACTTTTTAGCTTTAGGATTCTTTATAATGGGTAACTCATAGAACAATCTTTGCAAGGTAGAATGAGTACGAATAAATTTATTTTCAAGTTTCAGAACTAGTGCCGAAATAACTTCTTCATAAGATTTTGTTCTTTTAAGTATAGGGGCATCATCGAGAGTTAAATTTCCGACACAATTGAAAAATTCTTGGATACGTTCTTTTCCCATAATATTCTCTTGCCCCAAAACAAAAGTTTTAGCATCCAGATTGCCAGATCGTACAATTTTAGGAGTTAGGCCATCATCTATTTCTTCCATGCCAAAGTCAGTCATGGCGACAAGTTCAAGCAAATAAGATATCTGACGAGAAAATGACAAACAAAAAAGACGGCAAATAAAACAACATTTTTTTGTGAAGTGGGGGAGAGGAAAGCGAGAGGCAAATGGGAAATAATGTAAATTGCAAGGAGATGAAAATTTTGATTAGGAACCTAGTAGATGTTGATGATGTCTCCCCGACAACACTGCCAAAAATTCCTTTTGATGTTGGCTGAACTATGTCGGTGTTTCCCCAAAGAGGAAGGGATGATGCAGCACAACAACGATAGGTATTTCGCTCAGTAATGAGACCAAGATTATCGAACCAGTAGGAGAATCATGCAACACCATGAGACATCCATTTTGCATCATGTTTACCTACTGTTATTTATGTTGTTTTGTTGCATAATAATGCTTTTTGGAGTAATTTTAATGCCTTTTCTCTCATAATATGCAAGGTATGCACAAAAGGGGGGAATTTCGGGAGCTGGAAATCTGGATCTGAAAAGCTACGTCAGGCTACCTATTCTTCACAACTCCAAATGAGCTGAAACTTTACGAGGATTTTTTATGGAATAAATAAGAATTTTTGGAGTCAATAAGTACCAGGGGGGCCACCTGGTGGGCACAACCCACCTTGGCGCGCTAGGGAGCCCAGGCACGCCCTGGTGGGTTGTGCTCACCTAGACCCACCTTTGGTGCCCCTCTTCTGGTATATAAGTCATTTTGACCTAGAAAAATAAGGAGAGGACTTTCGGGACGAAGCGCCGCCGTCTCGAGGTGGAACCTGGGTAGGAGCACTTTTGCCCTCCGACGGAGCGATTCCGCTGGGGGAACTTCCCTCCCGGAGGGGGAAATCATCGTCATCATCATCACCAACAACTCTCCCATCTTGGGGAGGGCTATCTCCATCAACATCTTCAACAACACCAACTTCTCTTAAACCCTAGTTCATATCTTGTGTTCAATCTTTGTGCCTTAACTATAGATTGGCGCTTGTGGGTGACTAGTAGTGTTGATTACATCTTGTAGTTGATTACTATATGGTTTATTTGGCAGAAGATTATACGTTCATATCCATTATGCTATTTAATACCCCTCTGATCTTGAGCATGATTATAATTTGTGAGTAGTTACTTTTTTTCTTAAGGTCACGTGAGAAATCATGTTGCAAGTAATCATGTGAACTTGATATGTGTTCGATATTTTGATGATATGTATGTTGTGATTCCCTTAGTGGTGTCATGTGAATGTCAACTACATGACACTTCACCATATTTGGGCCTAAGGGAATGCATTGTGGAGTAGTTATTAGAGGATGGTTTGCGAGAGTGACAGAAGCTTAAACCCTAGTTTATGCGCTATTCCGTAGGGGACCGAATGGATCCAAAAGTTCAATGCCATGGTTAGAATTTATTCTTAATACTTTTATCGTAGTTGCGGATGCTTGCAAGGGGGTTAATCATAAGTAGGAGGTTTGTTAAATTAAGAACAACACCTAAGCACTGGTCCACCCACATACCAAATTATCAAAGTAGCGAACACGAATTAAGCCAACATGGTGAAAGTAACTAGATGAAATTCCAGTGTACCCTCTAGAACACTTTGCTTATCATAAGAGACCGTTTTGGTCTGTCCTTTGCCTCAAAAGTATTGGACTACCTTGCTGAACGTTTTTTACTACTACCATTACTTGCTCGTTACAAAATATCTTGCTATCAAACTACTCTGTTACTTAGAATTTTAGCAGTTGCAGACATTACCTTGATGAAAACCACTTGTCATTTCCTTCTGCTCCTCGTTGGGTTCGACACTCTTACTTATTGAAAAGGCTGTAATTGACCCCATATATGTGTGGGTCATCAAGGCTATTTTCTGGCGCTGTTGCCGGGCAGTGAAGCACTTTTGGTTAGTGGAAATTGGTAAGGAAACATTATTACTACGTGCTGAAATTTACTGCCACTTGTTACTATGGAAAACAATCCTTTGAGGGGTTTGTTCGGGGTATCTTCACCTCAACCGGAACCACAATTAGTTGCCCCTCAACCTACTGCACCTAGTAAAAATATTGAATATTAAATTCCTTCGGGAATGGTAGAACAACTACTAGCTAATCTTTATGCAGGAGATAGAACCAAACATCCTGATATGCACTTGATATATGTGGATGAAATTTGTGGATTGTTTAAGCTTGCAGGTTTACTCGGAGATGAAGCTAAAAAGAAGGTTTTCCCTTTATCTTTGAAGGGAAAGGCATTGACATGGTTTAGGTTATGCGATGATATTGGATCTTGGAACTGGAATTGGTTGAAATTGGAATTCCATCAAAAAAATTATCCTATGCATCTAGTTCATCATGATCAGAGTTATATATATAATTTTTGGCCTCGTGAAGGAGAAAGTATCGCTCTAGCTTGGAGGAGGATTAAGTCAATGTTATATTCATGCCCCAATCATGAGCTCTCAAGAGAAATTATTATCCAGAAATTTTATGCTTGGCTTTCTCATAATGATCAATCCATGCTCGATACTTCTTGTACTGGTTCTTTTATGAAGAAGACTATTGAATTTTGGTGGGATCTTTTAGAAAGAATTAAATGCAACTCTGAAGATTGGGAACTCGACAAAGGTAAAGAGTCAGGTATTGAGCCTAAGTTTGATTGTGTTAAATCTTTTATGAATATCGATGCTTTTCAAAAGTTTAGCACTAAATATGGACTTGACTTTGAGATTGTAGCTTCCTTTTGTGAATCTTTTGCTACTCACATTGATCTCCCTAAGGAGAAGTGGTTCAAATATCACCCACCAATTAAAGAAGAAACTAAAGAACATGTAAAAGCTAAAGAAGAAACTATCCTTTACAATGTTGATCCAGTTGTTCCTACTAGTTATATTGAAAAACGACCTTTCCCTGTTAGGATGAAGGAACATGCCAAAGTTTCAACTGTGGTCAACAAAAGTTATATTAGAACACCTAAACTAGCTGAACAAATCAAAGTTGAACCTAGTGTTGCTATGGTTAAAGATCTCTTGGTCGATAATATTGATGGGCATGTTATTTACTTCTGTGATGAAGCTGCTAGAATTGCCAAACCCGATGAAAAAGATAAACATAGGCCAGTTGTTGGCATGCCTGTTGTCTCTGTTAAGATAGGAGATCACTGTTATCATGGTTTATGTGACATAGGTGCTAGCGTGAGTGCTATTCCTTTTTCCTTATATGAAGAAATTGTGAATGATATAACACCCGCTGAAATAGAAGACATAGATACTATTAAACTTGCCAATAGAGATACTATATTGCCAATTGGGATAGTTAGAGATGTTGAAGTCTTGTGTGGGAAAATAAATACCCTACTTGTTTTCTTGTTCTTGGTTCCCAACAAGATGACTTTTGTCCCATTATCTTTGGTAGACCTTTCTTGAACACCATCAATGCTAAAATAGATTGTAAGAAACAAACTGTCGGTGTTAGCTTCGGTGATGAATCTCATGAATTTAATTTTCCCAAGTTTAGTAGAAACCTCATAAGAAAGATTTGCCTAGTAAGGATGGAATTATTGGTCTCGCTTCTATTGTTGTACCTCCTACCGATCCTTTAGAACAATATTTGCTAGACGATGAAAATTATTTGCATATGCGTGAAAGAAATGAAATAGATAGAATCTTGTTCGAACAACAACCTCTACTTAAACACATTCTACCTATTGAAACTCTAGGAGGTCCTCCTCCACCTAAAGGTGATCATGTGTTTGAATTAAAACAATTGCCAGACACTTTGAAATATGCTTATCTTGATGAGAAAAAGATATATCCTTTATTATTAGTGCTAACCTTTTAGAACATGAAGAAGAAAGATTATTGAAAGCTCTAAGGAAGCACCAGGCTGCTATTGGATATACTCTTGATGATCTTAAGGGCATTAGTCCCACTCTATGTCAGCACAAGATTAATATGGAACCTGATGCTAAACCCGTTGTTGATCACCAGCGTCGGTCTTCTGGAAGCAGGTATAATCTATCCTATAGCTGATAGTAGATGGGTAAGTCCTGTTCATTGTGTCCCTAAGTAGGGAGGTATAAACTGTTGTTCCTAATGATAAGAATGAACTTATTGCACAAAGAATTTTGTCACAGGCTATAGAATGGTAATTGATTATAGAAAATTAAATAAAGCAACTAGAAAAGATCATTACCCTCTACCTTTTATTGATCAAATGCCAGAAACATTATGTAAGCACACACATTTTTGCTTCCTTGATGGATATTCTGATTTTTCATGAATGCCTGTTTCACAACCTGATCAATAAAAGACCACCTTTACTTGCCCTTTTGGAACCTATGCTTAAAGACGTATGCATTTTGGACTATGTAATGCACCTTCTACCTTTCAAAGATGTATGACTGCTATATTCTCTAATTTTTGTGAAAAGATTGTTGAGGTTTTCACGGATGACTTTTCTATTTATGGGAAGTCTTTTGATGATTATTTAAGCAATCTTGATCGAGTTTTCCAGAGATGTGAACAAACAAATCTTGTCTTGAATTGGGAGAAGTGCCACTTCATGATTAAGGAAGGTATTGTTTTGGGCCATAAAATTTCTGAACGAGGTATTGAAGTGGACAAAGCCAAGGTTGATGCAATTGAGAAAATGCCATGTCCTAAAGATATCAAAGGTATTCGTAGTTTCCTTGGTCATGCTGGTTTCTATAGGAGATTTATCAAAGAGTTTTCTAAAATTTCTAGGCCTCTTACAAATCTTTTGCAAAAGGATATCCCTTTTGTTTTTGATGATGATTGCTTGGAAGCCTTTGAAACACTTGAGAAAGCCTTAATTTCTGCACCTGTTGTTCAACCACCTGATTGGAACTTGCCTTTTGAAATTATGTGTGATTCTAGTGATTATGCCGTTGGTGCTGTTCTAGGACAAAGAGTTGACACTGCAAAAAAATGCACTTCCGTGATGATACGTGTTTGTCACAGTAGGTCACATTTTATGTCATGCATGTACATCCATGAAGATTTTATGACAGAATCAAGATAGTCATACATGTGTTGTCGTAGAAGTGTTCCATGACATTACCAAAATTATCATCACGGAAGTGTCCACTTCCATGACGATAAATCACATGTCATAGAAGTGCTTTCGTCAAGGGTGATCGACACGTGGCATCCATCATGACGGAATGCCGATAAGCTATCGGGTCCAGTTTTGGATCCGATAACCCGTTAACAGCCCCGACCAATGGGGATTTTCCACGTGTAAAATCATCATTGGCTGGAGGAAACACGTGTCGGCTCACCGTTGGGACAGATGTCATCCACTCATTGGACCGAAGGCGCCTATGATACACCGACACGTGGCACGACCCAACAGAGGCCCATTCCTGTGAAAAGGCCAGCCCGTTTGACTTGGTCAAAAGGTGGCGGGCCGGCCCACGGAAAGCTTGTTAACGGCTTGTTCGCATATAGCCCATTTACAACCCGCTAACCTAGGGCCCGTTATGATCTATCCAAATTAGGTCCAGTAGCATTATTTGGGCCGTCCAATATGATTCCAGCCCGTTTTAACTTTCGGCCCATGTATGGCCCATGACGTCTTTTGACCCACATGAGGCCCTTTGTAACTGTTGGCCCATTAAAGGCCCATCGTGAAACAGGTCCGTAATGGACAGTGTATCACTTTATATCCATTAATGGCACGTGGTGAAACTGGCCCGTAATGAATAGTGTATCACTTTATACCCATTAACGGCCCATTATTCCGTTGGGCCGTTTCTATCCCATGTTATCTTTCAGCCTTCTCAGGGTCCATTTATTCTTGGGCTCATTTCCAGCATTCGTTTACTTACGGCCCGTTACTGTCATTTTCTGCTTGTGGGCCAAATTCAGCTAGTGGTTACAGTTGGCCCATTTGTGGCCCGTTAATACGTTGGGCCGTTTTCATAGCGTCATCCAATACGATCGATTAACGACGACCCATTATGGTTGGCCCATGAACGGGCGATTCCAACGCTAGCCCGTTTACAGCCATAATGCGGTCTGTTATTGGCCCATGTTTGGCCAACCGATCATACGGCCCGTAGAAGGCCCATTGATGATACAGCCCATAGAAGGACCATTGTGTCTACGGCCCGTTGAAGGCCCATTGTTTCCACGCCCCATAGAAGGCCCATTGTTTCTATGACCCTTAGAAGGCCCATTGTTTCTACGGCCCATAGGAGGCCCATGGTAACTACAGTAAATATGTAGCCCATGGTTATTGTGGCCAAGTTTTAAAAAATAGGTTATTGTGGCCACTAGCAAACCGCGGAAAAAGAACTCCACTGACTACAAGTAAACAAATAAACAAGACAATAAGGAAATAAATAAGCAAGCAACTTACGCTAGGCTATCACGGCTATTACACATATTACATCCATTGGGCATCAAAGTTCGCCACCAGTGCAAATATAGGGAACAAAGTAGCATATCATATACACTGGTTGTCAAAGTTGGCGACCAGTGCAAATAAACGCCACAACAAAACAAGTCCAGAACTGAAAACCACTTCAGAAGAGCTCAAGAAACAATATCCTGGGTACCCATAATGCTGGCAAGATGCTTAGCAAGCTTATTAACTTTCTCTTGTTTGGCGCTCAAATCCTCCAGCACTTGCTGTTGCACCAGAAAGTATGCATCTGAATTCTGCAGGGACTTCCTCAGTCCTTCGGCTTCCTGTCGCATAACATCTGATCGATGTCTTTCAACTTGAAGTTGAGACTCAAGAAGCCAAACTGATTCAGGCAGCGAGTTCGAAGAGCTGGTGCCAGCAGTAGTAGCCAGTAACTCGAACACTCACTACCAAAAAAGTACACTTCCGTGATGATACGTGTTTGTCACAGTAGGTCAAGTTTTCTGTCATGCATGTACATCCATGACGATTTTATGAAAGAATCAAGATAGTCATACTTGTGTTGTCGTAGAAGTGTTCCATGACATTACCAAAATTATCATCACGGAAGTGTCCACTTCCATGACGATAAATCGCGCGTCATAGAAGTGCTTTCGACAAGGGTGACCAACACGTGGCATCCACCATAACGGAACACCGTTAAGCTATCGGGTCCTGTTTTGGATCCGATAACCCGCTAACAGCCACGCCCAATGGGGATTTTCCACGTGTAAAATTCTCATTGGCCGGAGGAAACACGTGTTGCCTCACGGTTGGGACAGATGTCATCCAGTCATTAGACAGGAGCCGCCTATGATACGTTGACACGTGGCACGACCCAAGAGAGGCCCATTCCGATGAAAAGGCCAGGCCTGTCAAAATAAGCGGACCGGCCCATTAGTGGCCTACTTGATTCAGACCCATTTACAAGTACGGCCCATACAAGTTACACAGAATCGGCCCATCAAAGGCCCATTCTAGATTCTACAATTTCCAGCCTGTCGTCAGTTTAAGCCCGTTAACTGCCTGCTAGGTCTTTGGGCCCAATTGCAGCCCGAGCTTCTTTCGGCCTGTTAGGAACCCATCGTTAGTTCCAGCCTGTTAACGACCCAGAACGTCTTTCGGCTGTTTCTCGGCCCATTCTGCAGTTGGGCCAATTCTAGCCCGCTGTGACTTTAGGCCTGTCCTCGGCCCATTCGGCAAATGGGCCAACTCTTAGCCCATTTTGTCCCTCGGCCTATTAACGGCCCACACAATAGTTGGGCCTTTGACTTTAGGTCCATTAGGGCCCACGTTCCGCAGGGCAAAGGTCCATTAGGGGCCCATGTTTCGCAGGGCATCATTTTAGCCCAACGCGACTTTCGGCCTGTTAAAAGCCTAGTTTGCAAATTGGGCCTCCTCTGGCCCATAACACTTTCGGCCTCTTACTGGCCCATAAAGTAAAAGGGCTGAGACACAATTGACATTTATTTTGGCCTGCTAAAGGCCCGCAGGGCATTTCCATTTATACGGCCCTATCGAGCTTTAGGCTTGTTGACGACCTGCCAAGAGCCATTGTTATGGTGGGCCAAATCATTTGGGATCCACATAATATTATTTTGACCAGCCCAATTGAGGCCCGCTTTGAGTATACATGTTTGTTCATTTGTATGGCGTCAAGGAAACGTTTGGGCATGTTGGCCCCCGTTTCAACGATATGTCATATTCAAGAAATATCCTACTCTATACTATCGCTCCTAAAAACATACACTATACAATAAAAATACGTCATAGAAACGTAGAATAATCCTACACTGTACAATAAAGAAATTACAGCCAAATATACCCATTGGGAATTATAGTTTGACACCAGTGATAACAAAGCATACACAAACAATAAATTACATACACTGGACAAATAAAGCTCATACATCATGGACACGCATCAACAAAACTTACCATTTGAACTATAATCTCTTCAGAAAATAGGATTGGCCGGATTCAAATAGCACAAATTTCAGTCTGCAAAATCTCCAATTCCTTCATGGTTACCTCAGTGTCTTGTTTCATTTTTTTGACTCCTGCATCTAATACCTGCATGTCCAGTCTCAACTTGTTGATTGTATGTTGAGAATCATGTACACGTTGTCTTGCCACCTCTAGTTGATGCTCGAGAACATCAGCATATTCCAATTCCAATCCTTAATCATTCGGTAACGGCCATGCCGCACTACTCACAGATCTTTGTGTTGATGTCACTTCATCCTGAAATGTTTCTGTAAGTACACATGACTAGGGCAAAAATATAGTTACAACAGTGAAGCGAGCAAGACAGACTATTTTGTACATGGGAAAACAAGACTAACAATAATGTTACACGTCATGAAGCATAAGCAGGTGATATTTTAAAAATTATAAAAAAAGTAGTCTGTGCATCCTGCATACAGAAATCTCTCTTAGCTCACCAGAGGAGCATGATGTTGGGGCCCAATCCAAAACACAGACAAGTTACAAATTTAGACAGCACATTGCATATAAGTAAGCAAGCAGTTGGCCATTCTGTAGCTCAATTAAAGTCTTAGGGAGCATAATAAACAACAGAGGGATTCATACAAACATACTACAGCAAGCAAAACTATGCAATCATTAGCCCAGTATAAACTAGATTGTGAGCCTCATGCAATAATAGTTGGTTAATAGACTTCAAAGCTTTAGGCACACTTCGGTAGAGTAATTAAATGGTAAGGCCTTTAATTTTGTCAACTAATTGTTATACAAGTACCCAACATCAGGCATCATTCTTTGGGCATCTCATTAACTGAGGACAAATAAAGCAACTGAAAATAGCAAATTAACCATGCCTGAAACAAACAAGGAATTGAACTGTTGAGTTGGATACAGTGACTTACCTTAACTGGTTGAAGAGGCTCAGCGCAACTCCTACTTCTCTTGCAAGGCTCCTTCCTAACATCTTGTACTTGGAAATCCTCAATCTTATCTTCATTGCGCCCCCTCTGCAAGGTGACACAAACTAGTTACTCATCTCCTTGGAAGATAAATATGCATACTTTCCAGTCTGTAAACACACAAGGATGAGATTATAACAAAACAAGACCACATAATGAAACATGCCGCATCTCTTGCAATTGCACACAATGAAATGAGCATTTACTATGTCTGCACTATGTAAAAACTAGGCATACCTTCGAACTGGATCTCCAGGTACTCTTGGAGAGCCTACTTTAGTGTACAGCCAAACCTTTATGTCACCTATGAGTTAGACAAGGCCCCACTACAACAACCCTTAGTGTTTAAATCATTGACAAGCTCTGTTAGAGTGTTAGGTCAAGAACATCAAGTAATCAAAGCAAACAGTCCTAGTATGGCTGGCTAATGCAAACAAGCAATTGAACAGATGTGTGAGCAAATCTTACATATCAAGAAAAGAAGCAAAGAAGGAGGCTTAAACACCATCACTTGACTGACCAGATTTAAGGGGCATTTAAACATCATGTGCAACGTATGAACTAACATAAACATTGCATATTCCAGATTCTACAATGGAATGCACATGTATTAAGTTATGCCATGTATGATGATGCCTAAATGTACACTATAGCAGGCAAGAGTGATTCATCATTGCACGCACAATTGAATTACAGGTTAAGGGCCAATTCGATTCCGCCTTTTCAGGGCTTATTGTCAAAATAAGCCATAAAAGATGTAAAGAAGTCATTTTTGAGTTATGGGATTGGGCTTAACTTATTTCGCTTTGGAGGGGGGTGTTTCGGGTAGAACCTCACTAAAAATTGAAGGGAAGGGGAATAGTGAAATGACTCTGTTGTCTGCCTATATTACACTCAAAATGCAACTACTGACGCCCACATCACATCTGACCCTCAAGTAAAAACAAACACGCAAGCGTTCATTGCCCTGCCCGCTTGCATCTCCTCTCCCCTTTCCCTCTACATCGATCCCTGACCTGCAGCACTAGGGTTCCTCCAGCGAGCCATCGCCACTGGTCCCATCTGGCCTGGTCCTCGATGATGCTCTATCTAGCTAGGCAACGTGTCTCCCTGGCTGCTCCTCCCTCTGGCGCCGCCCCTCATTCTCATGGTCTCCAGCAGCTGCTCCATTGTGGTTCGTCCAACGCACTACTCCGGCGGGCGCTGCACAACTACGGCTGATGCCACACTGCGGCAGAAGGCACCTTATTCCCCCTCCCCTCCTCCTAGGTTGTGGCCTTGAGGTGCTGTTGAAGGATGAGCTCATCCAACAAGGTGAGGATCTCCTCTGATTTTTTGCCAAATTTTCATTCTGATCCACTATATGATGAATTGCTATGAGCTGCTTCTGCTGCTGCTATATGATGCATTGCTATGAGCTGCTCCTGCTCCTGCTATATGATGAATTGCTATGAGTTGCTGCTGCTATATGGTAAATTGCTATGAGCTGCTGCTGCTGCTATATGATGAGTTGCTATAAGCTACTCCTGCTGCTGCTGTATGATTAATTGCTATAGCTGCTCCTGCTGATGCTATGTGACGAATTGCTATGAGCTGCTCCTGCTGCTGCTATATGATGAATTGCTATGAGCTGCTGCTGGCATATGATGAATTGCACACTGCTGCTGCTGCTGCTGTATGATGAGTTGCTATGAGCTGCTGCTTCTATATGATGAATTGCTATGAGCTGCTGCTGATATATGATGAATTGCACACTGCTGCTGCTGTTGCTGCTGTATGATGAGTTGCTATGAGCTGCTGCTGCTGCTATATGATGCTTTCAGGTGCTGCTGCTATATGATAATAACCAGCCACTTGGACCATCGAATTTCAATAAATTATTGTTCTTCATTTAAATGCGGTTCATGTGTTCTTCGTTTAATTAGGCAATGGGATCTCTATGGAAAACATTGACCAAAGTAGATTGTGCCAAGTAGATGGTATCTTTGTATTTGCATTTTGAGCAAATAGTGATGGTCTGTTTTCCTATCATATTAATTACTACACTAGGTTCAATTTGTGATGTTTGCAAGTCAAATTAATTTTCATATGAGCAGAAAAATGAAAAAATATAATGCAATCTAGAGTTTTCACTGATCATACCAAAGATAAGCTGAAAAGGCAATGAAAAGAACTGGTTGGCCTATTACTTCGAGCTTATATTCACATGTGCTTATTTTCTTAGGATAACTCGTAATAACTGTCCCTAAGAAACTTGGCCAATAGAACTGACATACAAATAACATGTCGCGATGATTGCAATGGAGGAGTGACGTACCATAGCACACTATATAGACTCACCGCTGCCTCTCCTTTTTTTTGCAATGTTCCATGAAATTGCCGCATACATCTTGTACTTTTTCATTGTGTAACCCTATCTGCAAGTTGACACGGCTAATTTCAGACATCTCTACATGATAATACATTGCATATCCCTTGCGCATATTTAAACCACCAACTAATGATTGTGTGTGTAGCATAAACTAGCCATGACTCTGTGTGCTGGACTAGCAGGCACTCTAAGGGAGCCTAATGTAGTGCACTGGAATTCCTACATGACACCTATGATTTTGTGTAATGTACTGCCTCTGTTCCTAAATATATGTCTTTGTAGAGATTCCAGTATGGACCACATACAGATGTATATAGATGCATTTTCAAGTGTAGATTCACTCATTTTGCTCTGTATGTAGCCTATAGTGGAATATCTAGAAAGACTTATATTTAGGAATGGAGGTACGAGGTAGTATCATGTATGACATCTACATATCTAATTTAGCAGCCAGTAGTAGAAATCATTGTCTGCACAAAGGGATTACAGGTCGAAAATCCTAGCAAAGCACGCTGGCAGGCAACGAACAATACAAAAGAGAGAGACACACCTACAAGATCATAGAAATGCCTCAGTCCAGGATCTTGGTTGGTCAAGCTGTTAGATCCAGAAGAAACATCGTTTTGTAGTTTTTGCCAGCTGCATAACAGGTAACATCGACCTTTTAGTATATTTGAAGTACATCGGGCAGGTGATGCTGGACGGTTTTAAATGTGACAAGCACCTAGGCCGTGGAGGGTGCTTGGCATCTTGCCAAACGGTGGGAATCAGGTTAGAAACGTCTAGGTGATGATGCTGCACTGGCTGTTGGTGTCCGGTAAGGAGATCTAGAACCGTTGAGTAGGGTGTTTGTGGAGCGGCTCCGGTAGGGTGGACTACGGTGTGGGCGAAGCGGATCTGTGGCCGTGGACGAGGCCATAGGTGAAGCTGCTCCGATGGTTGGGTTAAGGATGGTGTCAACGATGCGGATATGCGGCCATGGATAGGGCGTCAGAAGCTGCTCCGGTAGGTTGGATGAGGGTGCAAGGAAGCGGATCTGAGGCCATGGACTTGTGAGTTGGCAAAGTGGCCCCGGTAGGGTTGAGAATGGTATAGGCAAAGCTACTCCGGTTGGGTTGACGATGGTGTCGGCAAAGTGGCTCCGGTAGGGTTGAGGAAGGTGTCGGCGAACAGGATTGATACGTCTCTGTCGTATCTATAATTTTTCATTGTTCCATGCCAATATTATTCAACTTTCATATACTTTTGGCAACTTTTTATACTATTTTTTGAGACTAACATATTGATCCAGTGCCCAGTGCCA
The DNA here is from genome assembly GCF_018294505.1 of Triticum aestivum. NCBI lineage: Eukaryota > Viridiplantae > Streptophyta > Magnoliopsida > Poales > Poaceae > Triticum > Triticum aestivum. Next base: position 628,390,549 of record NC_057798.1, read on the forward strand.
GTTCCTGTTTCTTGCATGTTTTATGTTTCGTAGAAACCCAATATCAAACGGAGTCCAAACGGGATAAAAACGGACGGAGAATTATTTTGGAATATTTGTGATTTTTGGGAGGAAGAATCAACGCGAGACGGTGCCCGAGGGGGCCACGAGGCAAGGGGCGCGCCCTAGGGGGGCAGGCGTTCCCTGGACCCTCGTGGGCACCCCATAAGGCGGTTGACGCTCTTATTTTGCCGCAATAAAGCTAATTTTATGAGAAAAATCTGGGCGAAAGATTCACCCCAATCGGAGTTACGGATCTCCGGATATAAAAGAAACGGTGAAAGGGCAGAATCTGGGAACGCAGAAACAAAGAGAGACAGAGAGATAGATCCAATCTCGGAGGGGATCTCGCCCCTCCCATGCCATGTTAGCCAAGGACCAGAGGGGAAACCCTTCTCCCATGTAGGGAGAAGGTCAAGGAAGAAGAAGAAGAAGGGGGGCTCTCTCCCCCTTGCTTCCGGTGGCGCCGGGACGCCGCCGGGGGCCATCATCATCACCGCGATCTGCACCAACACCTCCATCATCTTCACTGCCTTCATCACCAACTCTTCCCCCCTCTATGCAGCGGTGTAACCCCTCTCTTACCCGCTGCAATCTCTACTTAAACATGGTGCTCAACGCTATATATTATTTTCCAATGATGTATGGCTATCTTATGATGTTTGAATAGATCTGTTTTGTCCTATGGGTTAATTGATGATCGTGATTGGTTTGAGTTGCATGTTTTATTATTTGTGCTGTCCTATGGTGCTCTCCGTGTCGCGCAAGCGTGAGGGATCCCCGCTGTAGGGTTTGCAATATGTTCATGATTTGCTTATGGTGGGTGGCATGAGCGACAGAAGCACAGATCCGAGTAAGTAGGTTGTTTGCGTATGGGATAAAGGGGACTTGATACTTTAATGCTATGGTTGGGTTTTACCATAATGATCTTTAGTAGATGCGGATGCTTGCTAGAGTTCCAATCATAAGTGCATATGAGCTAAGAAGAGAAAGTATGTTAGCTTATGCCTCTCCCTCAAATAGAATTGCAATAGTGATTACCGGTCTAGTTATCGATTGCCTAGGGACAAATAACTTTCTCGTGACAACAAGCTCTCTACTAAAACTAACTTAGTTGTGTCTTCATCTTAACAGCCCCTAGTTTATATTTATGTGCTCTTTATTATCTTGCAAACCTATCCTATCACACCTACAAAGTACTTCTAGTTTCATACTTGTTCTAGGTAAAGCGAACACTAAGCGTGTGTAAAGTCGTATCAGTGGCAGATATGACTTGAGAGAATATTTTTTCTACCTTTAGCTCCTCGTTGGGTTCGACACTCTTACTTATCGAAAGAGGCTACAATTATCCCCTACACTTGTGGGTTATCAAGACCTTTTTCTGGCGCCGTTGCCGGGGAGTCATAGCGTGGGGTGAATATTCTCGTGTGTGCTTGTTTACTTTATCACTAAGTAATTTTTGTTTGCTGTTCTAAGTTGTTCTCTATCTTTTAGTTATGGATATGGAACACGAAATACCAAAAAAAAAATTAGGTGTACTTGCTACTCATGGAGATGGGGAACCTCCTAAAACCCTCGATGCTCCTTTTGTGAAAGAAATTATGTACTTTGATAATCCTGAGAAAACCCCATTCAATTTTGTTATGGGAGGCACGTTGGATCAACGTGAATACTTTAGGGATTATCGCTTGACACAAAAGGGAAACTATTATGGGATCAAATTTATATGTTGTGTTGGTATGCTCGGGATCTATGCTTGAGACATGATTATACTTGTTGCTCTAGGATGAAGGCTCCACACCTTCCCTTTTCTTGCAAATTTAATGACGATAAAACCTTAGCCTCTTATGCTAATGGTATATATGATTACTATGATGTGGAACAAATAGAAGAATTCGTTGATTTTATGGGTGCTTATGAGATTGAATCTATGTTTAAAAAGTTTGAAGATTTTGATGATTCAGGTTATAGACCTGAAAATTTTGCTATACTTAAATATTGCTATGACAATTATGAATATAATGCCAATATTGATGCATTTATTGAGGAAGTCTCCGCTGTCCAAGAAGAGACTAATATTTTGCAGGAGTCTATGGAAGAAGAAATTGATGAAATTGTGAGCTCATTGGATGAAAAAGATGAGGAGGAGAGCAAAGAACAAAAGGTGGAAGAGCGGAGTAGCTACCCGTGCCCACCTTCTAATGAGAGTAACTCTTCAACTCATACATTGTTTAATTCTCCTTCGTGCTTACCGAAGGATGATTGCTATGATGATTGTTATGATCCTATTGATTCTCTTGAAATATCCCTTTTTGATGATACTTGCTATGCTTGTGGCCAAGATGCCAATATGAATTATGCTTATGGAGATGAACTTGCTATAGTTCCTTATGTTAAACATGAAATTGTTGCTATTGCACCCACGCATGATAGTCCTATTATCTTTTTGAATTCTCCCAACTACACTATATCGGAGAAGTTTGTGCTTATTAAGGATTATATTGATGGGTTGCATTTTACTACTACACATGATGATTTTGATAGATATAATATGCATGTGCTTGCTGCTTCTACTTGTAATTATTATGAGAGAGGAACTATATCTCCTCCTCTCTATGTTTTCAACATGATAAAATTGCAAGAAATTGCTTATACTATGCATTGGCCTTTACTTGGTGTGCATGAATTGTTCTTTTATGACATGCCAATGCATAGGAAGAGAGTTAGACTTCGTTGTTGCATGATATATGTTACTTTGTGCTCATTACTAAATTACAAATCATTGTTAATTAAAATTGGCTTTGATATACCTTGGGATCCGGGTGGATCCATTACTTGAGCACTATATGCCTAGCTTAATGGCTTTAAAGAAAGCGCTGCTAGGGAGACAACCCGGAAGTTTTAGAGAGTCATTTATTTCTGTTGAGTGCTTTCATATAGTCTAAAAACAAAAAAATAAAGAGGGGAACCCAAAACTTTTCAAAAAGGAAAGTGAAAGTGAGAGAGACAAGCATTGTTGAAGCGGGAGGGCTCCTTGAACTTTGTTCATGCTCACGAAAACTTTGTGAATCTTAATTACATAAAATTTTCATCAAAAATAATTATCCCCTTGTACAATTCCATTGTATTATAAAAATAATGTGCCAAGGTTTGGCTTTAGGATGTTTACAATGCTTGTTGGTTTGTACGGTTCAGGACAGAAACTTTGGCTGTAGTGCACGATTTTAAATTTTTTGCTGGAATGTCAAATGGTTCTGATTCTTTTTGCACTGTCTTGCTGTACACATTGTTTATTGTTAATAATTTTGGTAGAATATTTGGGGTAACATAAGTATGGTGAATGTTCAGATTGCTACAGACTATTCTGTTTTTGACAGATTCTGTTTTTGATGCATAGTTTACTTGTTTTGATGAAACTATCAATTTATATCAGTGGATTAAGCCATGGAAAAGCTATATTACAGTAGACACAATGCAAAAACAAAATATGAATTGGTTTGCTACAGTACCTAGAGTGGTGATTTGCTTTATTATACTAACGGATCTTACCAAGTTTTCTGTTGAAGTTTTGTGTGGATGAAGTGTTTGATCGAGGAGGTCTCGATATGAGGAAAAGGAAGAGAGGCAAGAGCTCAAGGTTGGGGATTCCCAAGGAACCCCAAGTAAATATTCAAGGATACTCAAGCGTCTAAGCTTGGGGATGCCCCAGAAGGCATCCCTGTTTCTTCAACAAGTATCGGTATGTTTTCGGATTCGTTTCGTTCATGCGATATGTGCAAGTCTTGGAGCATCTTTTGCATTTAGTTTTCACTTTTATTTTATGCACCATGCTGGTATGAGATAGTCCTTGGTTGATTTATAGAATACTCATTGCACCTCACTTAAATCTTTTGAGTATGGCTTTATAGAATGCTTCATGTGCTTCACTTATATCATTTGAAGTTTGGATTGCCTGTTTCTCTTCACATAGAAAACCGCCATTTGTAGAATGCTCTTTTGCTTCAATTATATTTGTTAGAGCATGGGCATATCTTTTATAGAAAGAATTAAACTCTCTTGCTTCACTTATATCAACTTAGAGAGATGACAGGAATTGGTCATTCACATGGTTAGTCATAAAATCCTACATAACTTGTAGATCGCTGAATATGATATGTTTGATTCCTTGCAATAGTTTTGCGATATAAGGGTGGTGATATTAGAGTCATGCTAGTGGGTGACTGTGGATTAGTAGAAATACTTGTGTTAAAGTTTGTGATTCCTGAAGCATGCACGTATGGTGAACCGCTTTGTGATGAAGTTGGAGCACAATTTTATTTATTGATTGTCTTCCTTATGAGTGGCGGTCGGGGACGAGCAATGGTCTTTTCCTACCAATCTATCCCCCTAGGAGCATGCGCCTAGTAATTTGTTTTCAATGGCTTGTAGATTTTTGCAATAAGTATATGAGTTCTTTATGACTAATGTTGAGTCCATGGATTATACGCACTCTCATAGTTCCACCATTGCTAGCCTCTCTTGTACAACTTTCGCCGGTACCATACACCCACCATATACCTTCCTCAAAACAGCCACCATACGTACCCATCATGGCATTTCCATAGCCATTCAGATATATATTGCCATGCAACTTCCATCATCATCATATACATGACTTGAGCATTCATTGTCATATTGCCTTGCATGATCGTAAGATAGCTAGCATGATGTTTTCATGGCTTGTCCGTTTTTTGATGTCATTGCTACGCTAGATCATTGCACATCCCGGTGCACCGCCGGAGGCATTCATATAGAGTCATATATTTTGTTCTAGTATCGAGTTGTAACATTGAGTTGTAAGTAAATAAAAGTGTGATGATCATCATTATTAGAGCATTGCCCCAGTGAGGAAAGGATGATGGAGACTATGATTCCCCCACAAGTCGGGATGAGACTCCGGACTTTATGAAAAATAAAAGAGGCCAAAGAAGCCCAAATAACAAAGAGGCCAAAGAAGCCCACCAAAAAAAGAGAAAATAAAAAAATGAGAGAAAAAGAGAGAAGGGGCAATGTTACTATCCTTTTACCACACTTGTGCTTCAAAGTAGCACCATGTTCTTCATAGGGAGAGTCTCCTATGCTTTCACTTTCATATACTAGTGGGAATTTTCATTAAAGAACTTGGCTTGTATATTCCAATGACGGGCTTCCTCAAATGCCCAAGGTCTTCATGAGCAAGGAAGTTGGATGCACACCCACTTATTTTTCAGTTTGAGCTTTCATACACTTATAGCTCTAGTGCATCCGTTGCATGGCAATCCCTACTCACTCACATTGATATCTATTGATGGGCATCTCCATAGCCCGTTGATACGCCTAGTTGATGTGAGACTATCTTCTCCTTTTTGTCTTCTCCACAACCACCATTCTATTCCACCTATAGTGCCATGTCCATGGCTCACGCTCATGTATTGCATGAAAGTAGAAAAGTTTGAGATTACTAAAGTATGAAACAATTGCTTGGCTTGTCATCGGGGTTGTGCATGATTAAATACTTTGTGTGATGAACATAGAGCATAGCCAGACTATATGATTTTGTAGGGATAGCTTTCTTTAGCCATGATATTTTGAGAAGACATGATTGCTTTGTTAGTACGCTCGAAGTATTATTGTTTTTATGTCAAATGATAGACTATTGCCTTGAATCACTCGTGTCTTAATATTCATGCCATGATTAGACATATGATCAAGATTATGCTAGGTAGCATTCCACATAAAAAATTATCTTTTTTATCATTTACCTACTCGAGGACGAGCAGGAATTAGGCTTGGGTATGCTGATACGTCTCCGTCATATCTATAACTTTTGATTGTTCCATGCCAATATTATTCAACTTTCATATACTTTTGGCAACTTTTTGTACTATTTTTTGGGACTAACATATTGATCCAGTGCCTAGTGCCAGTTCCTGTTTGTTGCATGTTTTATGTTTTGCAGAAACCCAATATCAAACGGAGTCCAAACGGGATAAAAATGGACGGAGAATTATTTTGGAATATTTGTGATTTTTGGGAGGAAGAATCAACGCGAGACGGTGCCCGAGGGGGCCACGAGGCAGGGGGCGCGCCCCAGAGGGGCAGGCACGCCCTGGACCCTCATGGGCACCCCGTAGGGCGGTTGACGCTCTTCTTTTGCTGCAAGAAAGCTAATTTTATGAGAAAAATCTGGGCGAAAGATTCACCCCAATCAGAGTTACAAATCTCCGGATATAAAAGAAACGGTGAAAGGGCAGAATCTGGGAACGCAGAAATAGAGAGAGACAGAGAGATAGATCCAATCTCGGAGGGGCTCTCGCCCCTCCCATGCCATGGGAGCCAAGGACCATAGGGGAAACCCTTTTCCCATCTAGGGAGAAGGTCAAGGAAGAAGAAGAAGAAAGGGAGCTCTCTCCCCCTTGCTTCCAGTGGCACCGGAACGCCACCGGGGACCATCATCATCACCGCGATCTACACCAACACCTCCATCATCTTCACCGCCTTCCTCACCAACTCTTCCCTCCTCTATGCAGCGGTGTAACCCCTCTCTTACCCGCTGTAATCTCTACTTAAACATAGTGCTCAATGCTATATATTATTTCCCAATGATGTATGGCTATCTTATGATGTTTGAGTAGATCTATTTTGTCCTATGGGTTAATTGATGATCGTGATTGGTTTGAGTTGAATGTTTTATTATTGGTGCTGTCCTATGGTACTCTCCGTGTCACGCAAGCATGAGGGATCCCCTGTAGGGTTTGCAATATGTTCATGATTTGCTTATGGTGGGTGGTGTGAGTGACAGAAGCACATACCCGAGTAAGTAGGTTGTTTGCGTATGGGATAAAGGGGACTTGATACTTTAATGTTATGGTTGGGTTTTACCTTAATGATCTTTAGTAGTTGCGGATGCTTGCTAGAGTTATAATCATAAGTGCATATGATCCAAGAATAGAAAGTATGTTAGCTTATGCCTCTCCCTCAAATAGAATTGCAATAGTGATTACCATTCTAGTTATCGATTGCCTAGGGACAAATAACTTTCTCGTGACAACAAGATCTCTACTAAAACTAACTTAGTTGTGTGTTCAGCTAAACATCCCTAGTTTATATTTACGTGCTCTTTATTATCTTCCAAACCTATCCTATCACACCTACAAAGTACTTCTAGTTTCATACTTGTTCTAGGTAAAGCGAACACTAAGCGTGCGTAAAGTCATATCAGTGGCAGATAGGACTTGAGAGAATATTTGTTCTATCTTTAGCTCCTCATTGGGTTCGGCACTCTTACTTATCGAAAGAGCTCCAATTATCCCCTACACTTGTGGGTTATCAAGGATCAGAGGCCATCGATGGGGGCGTCGGTGGGGTGGCTCCAGGGGGTGTGGACAAAGCGTCTCCGGTGGGGAGTACGAATGAGCTGCTGCAGATGCGCTGTAGTTGACGAGAATACCGGTGAAGCATATCAGGCGCTGTGGACAAGGCTGACACTGAATGGGCTGTTGTACAGTGGTGGATGAGCAGTCTACTTGTTTCTAGGGGAGGTGGGAGTGGTAGATGCGGCCGCAGAAGCAGATCCAGCAAGGTGGACACCGCTGGCAGTGAATGGGCTCTGGTACGCCGGTGGATGATCAGTCTAGGGTTTCGAGAGGGGAGGGGAGAAAGGTCGATGAAGTATGGACGATGTAATTTAAGATGCTCTGGTGCTGTGGAGTTAGTCATTTTTGCGGGAGGGGGAGAGGAAATGGGGTTGCCGTGTAGTGGGGGTAACCGGAAGTTACCAAAGCAGCCCCGACCTATTATGTAGATGAGGGCGGTATTGTAACTGTTGGTCTTCGTGCACCAAGGACAAAAGGGTAATTTCGCATGTTAAAGACTAGGTGGTGGAAATTTTTGAAGGAGACGGGGGATTTTGCCGCCCGCGGGATTGTTCGTATCCAGTTTCAACTAATTTTGGACCGTGCTAGCGGGAAGGTCATGCGAGACTGTGTACACGGGGCACGCGTCAGCAGTTAATAACTGGTGTGAAGTCCACCCCAGAAAAAAGACAATAACTCGGGATGATGCGCCGATAACTTGGACGTTCACACGGGCGCGGCCAATCGTACGGGTGTAGAGGCGCGTTCACAAAAAAAGGGATCAAACGCTCAGCCTATGTATTTCTCATGTAAATAGATAATTTAGTGCCATTGGTTATTTACTTTAAACATAATGCATTGACGTGTTAGTGTAGAGGCGCACAAAAAGAAATGGATATTGTAGTCCGCTACTTAAAAGTGTTACCTCATATGATTACATAGCCTCCATTTCATAAATTGCGTACCCGTTGAATTCATATATGAATACTACATATGTTACTTCATAATAGAACTTTAAATCATCCAAGACTAATGAATTTGAATGCAAGAGTAACAATGGTGCATGTACATGATAGCTACATTGGTTGTTTGAAGAAACATCACTGTAACTTTGGCGTGCACAACTGAAAAGGTTTATTTAAATAGAAAAAATGTGATATGTGAGTGTCCAATCTTTATAGCGTTGAATCGATATTGTACCTTTGGCCACGATACGAAGTAGATATTGATTTATGTTCAAGCGATGCACGTCCATGATCGCTAGATAGTGAAACACGAATGAATTGTGCAATCTCTCTCACACGCATACATATCTCGTTTCCCTGTGGGCATCGGAATCACACACGCGCACTTTGTGTATTTCTCTCCCTCCGTCAAGGTTAGAATTCGTCTTTCTACCCCGTCCTACAAGTCTATCACACAGAAACACACACGCTCTCTCTGTCGAACAAGCCCACCCCTTTAATTCCGCCCACCCACAACCACTAATGTCTCAAAGTATAATTATGTCTCTCACACATATGCCTAAGGTTAACTCGAGTTCCAGAACCATATGAATACATACAATGGGATTCCAGCAGAGCACCTGTTGTTTTGAGTTTTTGCTCTCTCTCTCTCCCTCCCTCTCTCTCTCTCTCACACACACACACATACACACACACACAAACACACACACACACACACACATGCGCGCGCGCGTACACATTGTTTCTCGCTTCATTTTTTCCGGCACTTGCATACACACCATTTGTTTATCTTCGTGATGTTTTAAGTATGCCTCACACACATGCTATCTACCTATCCCTTAATATAGCTAGATATGTGTCACACAAACTCCTTCTCCCTACTAGCAAGATGCCCATGCGTTGCATGGAACATCAAGATGCATTTGTATGAGTAGTTTATCTTGTGGGAGAAAAGGATGAATGAGGGAATGCATTATTTGCAAATGTGGAGAGGGGTGTGGGTATCTTTTTGAAAAATTGCCATAGTTTCCTTCCTATCCATCGGATATAAATCGGATGGCCTATATTGCAGGATGGCAGGAACACCATCATCACGAACTCTATTTTTATAAGAGTAGAGATATGTAAGTGTCACTGCCCCCCAACACCCACACACCCACACACACACTTCCCAACACCGAAGGAGTAGGGTGACACCTCGATCTTGATACTGATCTATCGACCGGATTCTCTCTCAAACACACACACACACACACACACACACACA